>NC_056738.1:85038296-85315796 GCF_019279795.1 Protopterus annectens | reverse complement strand
ACATTTACCAAATTGGGAGAATGGTGGAATTAATTTACCAGACAATAAACACTTTCTGTTATTAAAAATAAACTTTATGTTCAAATACCCACTATTTTCCTATTTGGAAACAAATGCATGAACAGATTTATATAGAAATTAGTCACAAGCATATACAAAACCATCTGAATATCATACCATCACCTTTAGTCTGGATGATAAAGAACCACTTAGTGGGGAAGAATAAAAGTAACAAATTGCCATCAAAATATACAAGTATTACATTAACAACTTTCAAAGCATACATAAACAAAGTCCCAAACATAAATTCTTTTTTTTTTTTTTTACTTTTTCCATAGTATTTACATCCACTATCTTTGATACATTCCAAACTCAGAAAATTAATTCACTTAAGAAAGGCTTAATAAGCTATTGGCACCAACTGACAGAAGGTACAGTTGTGTACACTTATAAATGTAGATGTTTGAGTGTTTTCACTGGTGCAGTCATTACATTTGAGTAATCTGCTGGCGGTTACCCTCAGTCGGCCTGATTAACAAAGTCTTGGGTCCTGCGTCAGTTGCTGTCCCTTCTTCCATGACGTCAGGTCGTCAGGGGTATAAAACATGCATAAATATATAAGTATATAATTTAAAACACAAAACATATACCTCCAAACAAAAGCAAATACATCCAAAAAGGCTTTTAAGCATAGTAAAAGAAAGGAGAGGTATAGTAAGAGAAAAGCAGGGGGCTGGTGGGTGGGTAACCAGGACTGCCACAGTGGATACACTCTAACATCTACATTTATGGTAAGTGTACACAACTGTACTATGTTCCTCCTGTTTCACTGTTGCAGTCATTACATTTGGGTAGAATCCCAAAGCTATGGTTGGGAGGATGGATTTATACAGCATTAGGAGCAGCTATAAGACCATGCAGGACAGCAGTGGCAAAGCCAGCTCTGGATTAAGAGAAGAGGGGTAAATGGTATTGCTTGGTTAGCGTATGAACTGAGCTCCAGGTAGCAGCTTCTAGAATGTCTCTGGTAGGAATCCCTCTGAGAAAGGCTGCAGAAGTAGATGCAGCCCTGGTTGAATGAGACCTGATCCCCTTGGGGGATAGGTTTACCATGGTGCATATAGCAGAAACAAATGCAATGGATTATCGATTTGGAAATAGTCTGCTTTGAAATAGCTTTTCCCTCTGCCCCTGCAGCAAATGCCACCAATAGTTGCTCAGATTTTCTTAGAGATTTCGTCCTGTTTAAGTAGAATCGAAGTTGTCTGTGTACATCCAATGAATGCAGAATCCGCTCACCTTTGTTCTGTGGATTGGGGAAGAAAGTTGGCAGATGAATGTGGTCTGATTAAGAGCCACACTGGATACCACCTTAGGCACGAAAGATGAATTGGTCCTGAGAGCCACCCTGTGCAGATGAAAAATAATGAAAGGCTCCACTGCCATAAGAGCCTGTAATTCTGAAATCCTTCTAGCTGAAGTGACTGCTAAAAGGAAAGCTGTTTTCCATGAGAGAAATTTTAGGTCTGCACTAGCAGCTGGCTCAAAAGGAGGGAGAGTGAGTTTTTCCAAAACAAAATTGAGGTCCCATGCAGGAGTTGATGCTCTCCTGGGAGGTCTTAAATTTTTGGCCCCTCTGAGATGCTGCTTTAGCAGAGGATGAGAGAAGAGTGGAGGTTCTGTGTTATGAGCTGAAATGGCAGAGGCATGGATTTTTATGGAAGAAAAAGATAGGCCCTTGTGAAGCATCTCAGTTAAGTATTGCAGAATCTGAGCAATATTTAACATTGCTGTGCTTATTCCTTGTGATTAGTTCCAGGAACAGAATGTTTAACATTTGTTAGCATAAGATTTTCTAGTACTAGGTCTTCTAGCCTCCAAAATGACATCCATCACTGGTTTGCTGAGGGATGCCATGGGTGAAATTAGTTGATTAGCCACGCTGCAAGATTCAAAGTTTGGAGCTGAGTGTGCAGAATTTGGTAGTTCTGCTGAGACAATAGGTAAGGTGTCTGAGGCAGGTGCCACAGAGGAAGGTGACACATTGCGCAGGAGTGGGTACCAGTGTTGGCGAAGCCAGTCTGGAGCAATCAGAATCAATTTTGGTTTGTCCTGTTTGACTTTTAGTAGAACTTTGGAGAGCAGAGGAAGATGGGGAAAGGCATAGACTGATAGGTTTTTCCAGCTGAATGAAAGAGCATCCACTTTCCAAGCTTTTTTTTTATGAATTCTTGTGCAGAATTTGTCCAACTGATAGTTCTGGGATGAGGCAAAAAGATCTATGTCTGGGTTCCCCCATTTGCGTGTCAGCATGTTGAAAACTTGTGGTTCCAATTTCCATTTGTGTGGGTCCATAAGATTTCTGCTAAGTTAGTCTGCCAGAGTATTTAGCTTTCCTGGCAGGAATTGAGCTTGTAGTTATATCTGATGGGTCAAGGCCATGTTCCACAATGTCATGGCTAGTCTGCAAAGGGGGTAGGAATGTGTACCCCCGTGCTTGTTTATGTACAACATAACTGTGGTGTGGTGTCTGTGTCTATCATTAGCTGTCCTGGATGAAGGTAGTCTGTACAGCTAGCATCTCTTTCTGATATGTAGGTGCATTTGATTTGGGCTCCCTTTGCCCTGAATGCACTTCCCTGCCAGATGAGCCCCCCCCCAAGCATAGTCTGATGCATCTGTTAGGGTTTGGGCGGCAGGGGGTGGAGTGAATGTCAGTCCCTTGTTTTGGTGGCAGGCCCTTTGCCCACCATAGGAACTCTAGTTGCAGGCAAGGTATAATAGGAATCATTGTCTCTAGGCTGTGACAATGTTGACTACATAAACTTTTTAAGTACAACTGAAGTTTCCTCATATGCAGTCTTGCATATGGAATTAGAAGAATGCAGGAGGCCATGAACCCCAAGGCCTGCAGAATTTGTCTTACAGATAGCTGGGTTTTTGTGGCCACCTGTTTGAAGTAAGTCATCAATTGAATCTGCTTTTCTGACATAAGGTAAGTCATCTGGGTAGTTATATTCAAGCTTGCTCCCAGGAATGTAATTTTTTGAGAGGGTACCATTTGAGATTTCTTTTCGTTTATGGTGTACCCTAGACAAGTTAGAACCCTTTTTACAAATGCCAGATGCTTTAAAAGAATGTTCTTGTTTTCTCCCTGAATTAGACCATCGTCCAGGTGTGGATATATTTGAATATTTGTTTGCCTGCAAAATGCAATTACTGGTGCCAGGCACTTTGTGAAGAACCTGGGCGCAGTAGATAAGCCAAAGGGCAGTGCAGAGAACTGGTAATGCAAGTAGCCTGCTTTGAAACGGAGGTATCTTCTGCAAGACTCCCTGATTGGGATATGCAGGTAAGCCTCTTTAAGTCTAGAGTTACCAACCAGGCATCTTTGCCTAGCGTAGGTAGTAACTGTTGGAGTCAGCATTTTGAATTTTGGAATGTCCAGAAATGTGTTTAGAGTGGATAAGTCCAGAGTTGGACGCCATGATTTGTCTTTTCTGGGTACCAGGAAAAGTCTGGAATAGAAACCTTGTCCCTTTTCCTCTTCTGGTACTGGTTGAATAAGCCCCCATGTTCATGAGGGAAAGAACTTGTTGCTGGGTCTCTGCCCACTGATTTGGGGGCAGATCTGGCCATTCATTTGGGATTGGCAACTTGTGGAAGTGAAATCTGTATCCCTGGGATACTATATTTAAAACCCATTTGTCCTGGGTAATAAGTTGCCAGTTTTGTGCATGCAGTGCTAGTTTTCCCCCCAAAGGGGCGGCTAAGAGGTAAGTGCTTGGTGATTGTAGAGGGAAGTCATTGAGACTGTTTACCATAGCGAGGTGCCTTGTTGCTTCCAGATTTGGAGGTGGAGGCACCCCATTGTTTTGTTCTAAAAGTTCCTTGTGACTGAAACCTGGAGCCTTTGGTATGTCATGATTTGACTTGAGCGTCTCTCGAGGGGACTGGAAAGGACCAGTTCTTAGTAGGCCAGTGCCTACTAAATCTTGGAGGTTGCACTTGTAAGAAATTTTTCACAGTTTGCATAGATTTAGCTTTATCTTCCATCTTTTTTTTTAACACTTCTTCAGCCTTATTACCAAAGAGACAGTCCTGTTGTAAAGGAACATCCAACAATTTTGCTTTAACATGGTCAGGCAGAGTTTGCTCTTTGAGCCAAGCATGCCTTCTTAGCACAGATCCAGTTACAGCATCCCTGCAAGAGGTCTCCAAGGAATCAAAGCCACATTACCACAGTCAGAGATTAACATCATTTTCTGTTTAAGTAGTCCCATGATATGGTGTTGATATTTAAATATATGAAATTGACAGTTTAAAGCCCTGATTGCCAAGGTTGCAGACATTTAAACCTTCTTACCCCATCTAGCCAGTGCCCTGGAGTCTCTATCAGAAGGGGTAGGATTTTTGACACTGGAGGCCTTAATGCCCTTGGGACCCTGAGAAATGGTTTCAGGATCAGCAATAGGGTTTGTAAAAAGGAATTTGTGGGAGTCAGGAACCCTGTAGTATCTGTCTGGCTTACAAGGAGCCGGAGGCAGAGAATCAGGGAGTCATACTAGATTCTGAAAATACATAATCAACAATGTCTAGAACAGGAGGTGTAGCCAAAGGCCTATGCCGAGGAAGTAGAAGAAAATCCCTTAGTCTGTTTTTAGATTCAGAGAAATCCTGACTTTCCCAGTGGAAATGTTCCCTTAAGGCATGTAAAGTTTCCCCAAAAGTAAAATCTTCAGCGGGGAGAGGCAGAAGGAATGGAGTCAATGTCTTGCCTAGGCCTCTTAGAAGGAGGGGGTTGGCTACCCATGATCAGAATGATTAAATCTTCAGCCATTTTGATCATTTGTTTTTTAGGCATAGGGGCCTGCACATAGGTTCATAGGTAGGTACTAGGCTATCGGCCCTAGGGCCCATATAAGCCTAGCCAAAAAATGTATCCTGGCTTTCGCCACCCAAGAAAATTATTTTCCTGTGCCCCTGTCGAGCAGAGCCACAGAAGTGATCCCTGGGGTGAATTTCCCATTTCCCATCCAATCATCAAGATTTTTCTTGAGTGCTAATGAGGAGCTCTGTTTGACATAGATAGGTAGTCTGTCCAGGGTATGGGAAGTCTCTGGGACAGGAATCTATCCCTCCAGCATGTTCTGTTTATTGTGGTGACAAGGTTTAGGTCCCTAGAGTGTGTAGCTCGGAGGGATTGGGATTTCTTTAAGTGGAGCATGTCCAGCAGCTCTGGGTTTGACATAGCTTTGTATGTTAGGCAGAGATCGCCCCTGAGTAGGCGATATGTGATGGAGTAAAGCTGTAGTTTTTTGAGACTGTCTGCATAGGGCATCTGTTTGAGGCCAGTAATCCTCTTTGTGAGGTATTTCTGTGGTCTTTCCAGCTGTTGTAGATGTCTTGTGAGGTACATACCAAAAGGGGCATTGTACTCTATAATGGGTCTAATGAGTGAGGTGAACAATGACCTCTATTTTTCTGTATGAGAATCCTTTTGTGATGAGATGAGCCACGTAGAAGGATTTCCTGACCACTGTGGTGATGTGATTATCAAAGGAGAGACTACTGTCCCAAGGTCTCTTATCACATTTTCGGCATTTAGTAGACTACCAGCTATGTGGTAGTTCATGGTTGCAGAGTTTTTAACCAAAGGGGGTGACAGTACACTTTTTGGCATTGAGCTTCAGGCCATGGCTTTGACACCAGGTATCTGTCTCAGTGAGGCCCTTTTGTAGTTTGTCCACATCATTAGGAGTTTCGATTATGGCTCCTAGTTTGCAGTCATCTGCAAACTTTGTTAGCCAAAGACCTTCTTTGTTGGCCTGCACTTCAGAGAAGTAGATACCAAACAGGAGAGGACCCAGGACTGAACCCTGTGGTACTCAACTTGTCACTGGTCTGATGTCGGATTTGGAATTTGCTACTTTCACAGTGTGGGTTCTGTCCGTGAGCCAGTTGGCAACCCATCTTGTGACATAGTGATTTATACCTAGTTTAGTGAGCTTATCTATAATTCCAGAGTGGGGGATGGTGTCAAAAGCCTTGGTGAGATCTAGATAAGCTGTGTGAACCATTTTACCCTTATCTATGGCTTTGGTGACTGCTTCAAAGAAGTCAATCAGGTTTAGGAGACATAATATGCCTTTTACAAATCCAAACTGGGTAGGGTCCAGAGTTTGGAGATTACCAATGTCTTTGTTTAGGAGTTCCACGATGATACGATTCATGGCCTTGCAGACCAGGCTTGTCAGGCTAATGGGGCGGTAGTTCCCGTGGTCCGTCGTGGCTCCCCCTTTGTGGAGTGGGATAACCGTCGCGGTGCGCCATTCAGTGGGTACAAAGCCTGAGGTGAGGCTATGATTGAACATGGTACTTGGGTAGGGTGCCAGTTCATTCTGTAGTTCGTGGAGAACGCAGCCTGGGATATTGTCAGGTCCCATGGATGCTGTGTTCTTGGCTTTGGAGAGTGTGTTTTTTTTACCTGTGCAGCCATGATTATAGGAACTTTGCATTCTTCCGGTATAGAGATGGGCCCTCTAGGGGGTGAGAGGAGGGTAAAGTTAGCACTGAACCTATCTGCTAGGATGTTGGCAATATCAGTTGGTTCTGTATATTTAGTGCCATTGTGCTGTAACTCAGAGCAGATCTGAGTGTTCCCATTTAGATTCTTGACATAGCTATAGAATGCTTTGTGGTTGTCTTTAGAGTCGGTGGCAATTTTGTTTTCGTAACTAGCTTTGGAGGATTTTATGAGGGATCTCAGCTTCTTACTGAGTTTGACCAGCGAGTTCCTCCAGTCATGGGATTTTACTCTTTTTTGCAACAGTTTCTTTCTTCTGTTGTAGAGTTTGTTTATGGAAGAGGACCACCAGATTGGCTTCCTTTTTTTGGAGGATAACATCTTGGTTCTATTAGGGATAGCATGATCCATGCACTCGTGTAAGTGCTTATAAAGTGCATTTGTGTAGGATTCGGCAGTCTTACCTTTTGTCCGTCTGCTTGGGTGTCATGTAGTTTGCCACTCCTATCTTAAGAAGTGTGAAGTTGGCTTTGGAGAAGTTTTTTACGATGGTTTCCCTAATTGGGGGTGGAGGTGGTATGTGGATGTGTAGGCTGATTAGCTTGTGGTCGGATCTGACCAACGAGGAATTGACTTCTGGTGTGGAACACCGGTTTCCCATGTTGGTAATGACCAGGTCTAGGATATTGTTGCCCCTGGTGGGGGTGTGAATAAGTTGATCCAAGGCGTTGGAATTTATGAATTCTAGAAAACGTTGAGCAAAAGAGTTGGTACATGAGTAGTTTTCCCAGTTAATGGTGGGGTAGTTGAAATCGCCCATTATTAGGGTGTTGGGTTGTACCCTAATACTTTCCAGTGTATCAAGAAATGAGGAGGTCTGTAGCAAGCTACAATTTGGATTGCGGTCTTGCCCAGAGTTAGTTGCACTTGGATAATCTCGGATGCATTATGCCATGCAACTAGGCTGGATGTGTGGATATCCTTAATGAATATGGACACACCTCCACCTTTAGTGCTTCTTTCTGGGTTAGGTGGCCGAAAGGTGTGGTATGAATTGAAGCCTGGTAATGCAGGGGTACTCTCTGGAGCTTTGAACCAGGTCTCTGTCACTGCACAGATGTCAATGTTCTCCATTTTAAGGAGTGCCTCGAGTGAATGCATTTTAAGGTTTAGACTTGTAGCATTGAGTAGCATTACGCTCAGATTTTGCCTGCTTTTACCTGTTATGGTGGTGAATTTGTCATTTGAACCTTGGCTAAAAAAGGCACTATAGGGGTGGCAAGGGCCTTAGCCAGTATCCGGAATCCTAAGGGCAACAGGTGCAGGCCATCTCTGGCAAAGCATCGTGGACTGTCGATCATGTCGTCCCAGGCAGACCAATACTGGATCCCCTTAGAATGACACCAGAAGCTTGGCCAATTGTTGAAGTCAGTCATTTTGTCCTTGTACTGTGGTATCATTCTGGGTGATGGCAGGATGCTTCCCAGAGTTAGGGTCATACCTGCCTGGGGTACAAGATCGGTGGGCTCCTCCATGTCTCTTTTCATGTAGTCCAGGGAGGTACGTCTCAGGTCATTCACACCAGCATGGACAATGACAGTGTCATATTTGTACTTATTGTGGAGTGACCTGAGTGCATGCGTTAATGTGGTGGATCCTGGCACCTGACAGGCAGCTGACCTTGTTTAGTCTAGTGAGTGGAACATCAGTGTGCCTGACTATAGAGTCACCTATGACTAGAGTGTTGGGTACGTTGTTATGCCTTATGGGCTGTGGTTGAGTGGCACACTGAGTTTGTGGGCTGTGTGTAATTTGGGTTGTGGAGTTTGCTTGCGTTTATGCTTTGGATGTCCCTGATGCTTGGGCAGGTTTTTATTGAGAGCCTCCATGAATGTAGGTGTGTGTTTTGTGTTTCTGTGTGTGTGTTTGGTGGTGTAGGTTTTGAGGGACTATGTGATGAGTGTGGTTTGGTGCCAGTGTTTACCTTCTCCTCTTGACTGTGTCTAGTCCAGTCTTGGGTGAAGAGAGCTTTGCTTCCAGTTTGGCTATATAAGTGCATCTCTCACAGGTTGTAGTGTTGGGTGGTAGGAGGAGAGGGTTGTCTGTGTACATGAGACAATTGCTGCATTGCCCCAAGATGCCCAGATTTCAGGTAGACAGGAGAAATCACTGGGAACTGACCCTTAGACATGCCTGGATAAGTGCTTATTTATTCAGTACTAAAAACTGCTTTCCACTAGACAAGTGAGGGAAGTTGAGTGCTGTAGTAATTTGCAGCTTATGTAGTGCTTACAGTGAGTTCTGAACAAGTGCTGAGTTCAAAGAAACAGGTTTGAGTGCTGAAACTAGAAAACTGGCTAGTTATAAGAAACAAAACTAAGCTAGAAGGCTTCCCTCCAACACAGAAGGGCTTGGGGGCTCAGAAGCCTACAAACAGTCTAGACCACTTAACAGGAAAGGCAGGAAACAAGCTTAACATTTTTTTTTTGTTCTCTTTCCCAAATGATCTCTTTGTACACAGTAGGAGTGCCTGAAATCAGAATATGATCTCACTGCACTCAGTTGAGTGAGCAAATGAGATGGGCCCAGAAGGAGTATCCAAACACAAATTTACAAGAGGGGCGGGCAGTTTCAAAGCCACTAAGATTAACACCAAAACAGAAACAGGGAGGATGGGTGGGAAAACTAACTGAAGAAGAGAGTCAAAACTTCCAGTTCAGTTAATAATCATGCAACACAGTTAAATCAATTTAAATACTGTATTATTTGAAAAAAAGTGCAGATAAAGGCACATGTGGCCCAGGCATCATTTTTTTAGACATAGATTTAGATTTTGGCCTTAGTTTTGAAGATGTCGGTCTAATATACAAATCTGTAGGCCTGAAAACACCCACAGAAGCCGGTGCCTGCACAGTGGCTCTGGACCCATCTAAGGTAGAGACTTCCTCAGGTTCCATAATTGAAGCATCTCGTGGCATACCTGACTCTGAATGGGTCTCAGTAGAGACTTGCGAATCAGAAGTAGCGGGTATCAGGGGCTGCGAAAGCGCCTGGCTTAGGAGAAGCGCCGTTGTCGGTTTTGGACCTTGATGGTCTGTGTCTGTCTTTTTCTTTGCGTTTTTTAGGTATTCCGGTAGTCGGATTGCTAACCAGCGACATTTCTGGATAGTTGAATCTTGAGCCAAAATATTTAGAAGCAAAAATATACCAACGTTTAATCGTGCGTTGATTAAATTTAGCACAAAACCGACCGCAAGGCACATTGTGGTCAGGGCCTAGGCAAGGAATACAGTACAAATGAAAATTCTTATAAGGTATTTGCTTCCCACAAGTAATGCAATTAACTTTTACTGACATCGGTAAGGAGCAAGAAAAAGTTTCCCCAACGGGGTACTTAGCTTTTAGTTGAAGACTTCGGTTCTGAAACTCGAAAAAGAAAATTTCAGGAGTCTGCCGACCGGCACTTGCGAACTGCTTCTGCTTCCGGCACCGCGCAGTAAGAAAGACTGATGTAATGGCTTCGGCTGCATGTTTTATACCCCTGGTGACCTAACGTCATGGAAGAAGGGACAGCAAACGATGCAGGACCCAAGGCTTTGTTAATCAGGCCGACTGAGGACAACCTGCCAGCAGATTGTCCAAATGCAATGACTGCAACAGTGAAACACTAAGAACATCAAGGGAAAACATCAACTAATGAACAAATAATTAGAAAATATAAACAATGATTCATGGCTGCTTCTGCAAAATTTAAGACCATCTTATAAACAAAACTGAATAAATGCAAGCTTCCGTCAGACATAATGTTCCAAAATTCATTTAATATTTTATTATAATCACAACTCAGCCTTATCAAGGTAGGGGGTTACTTGCCTAATATTTATAAAATTATTAAAAAAACAAAAGTCTACCGTGTAAACACTTATTGGGACTATTTCACACAGATAAACAACCACCCTCCCACCGAGGAAGAAAACAAGACCATCTTAAAATCCTCAAAACAGTCAACATTATCATTGTGCTGGCAACTGTTCAGCTGAAGATATTTACACAGAAGTTTTTATACTCCACACAAATTAGCTAAAATGTTTGATAGTGAAGATCAGTGCTGGAGATGTCAGACTAAAACAAGAGCTGACTGGCAACATGTATTTTATGAATGTAAATGTCTCACTTTGTATTAGAATAACATTAACTATTTTTTCCATATTGTCTTCAATGATGATTATCAATTAAATTGAATGATATTTAATTCTCCCATCCCAGACTGTGTACCTGAAAAAGACTTTAAAATCTTATGGACATTGATGGCAGTAGCACGCAAAATCATCACCATTCACTGAAAAAGTGCAACTTTTTCCACTTTCAAGGAATTTAAAAACTTACCTTTAACAGCTGGACATATGGAAATATCCACACTGAAAAATAGAACTACCAGACCTACATCATTCTACAACTCTTGGATGAAAATTCTGGAAATATTTGAGAAAATGGACAAAGATATATAAACTAATATATCATTCTTCACAATGTGTTTACAAAGTATTTAGTGCTTTCTTCTGTATAGACACCAATGTATATAGTTATATAAAGTTTTGTAGTTTATAGGTTATAAAAGTGTATATATGTTGCCTATTATGTATTCATAAAATGTTTAACAAAATATGATATTCAAAAATAAAATACATTTTAAAGAAAAAAATAAGAGCATGAAGCGTAGCAACTCCATTCGGACTCAGAATAGAACAATGGCCACATCAGTGGTCTTCCAGTCCAGTGCTTCCTTGGATGATATTTTCACAGGAGCCACTTGGGCAAACCATCATACCTTTATTACTCATTACAAATTAGATTTGGTGTCCAGAGGAACGGCTTCCTTTGGCGGGATGGTTCTGAGGAATATTCTTCCGTGAGTCCACCCTGGATAAAGGTAGCTGTTGACTGTGTCCCACATGTGAGGAGAAGATGAAAAATTGACAATGTCAGATAAAGAAGTTTTGTCCTCACCATAACATTCCATCTGTATTTATCAGTTTTTCATCTCTCCTCACAATCCCACCCTCCACCCCCACCCCCCAATCCTTGGATACCTGGTTGAATGGGAGGGTGATTTCTAGGGTTAGATTAAATTTCATTAGATTCCAGAAATTGCTTCACTTAAGGCATCTGTGCGTGTTTATTAACCCTTCTCTTCCTTCTAATATAATTGTAGCAAAAAAGATGAGGTAATGGGGAGAGATGCATTGTGGGTTACGAGGAAGTACCCAAGAGCTTTTTGGTTGCCACGAGCTTGCTAATGGCTGAGTTGGATCCGAGGGAGTGGATTTGAACCCACATCTGAGGAGAGATGAAAAATCGACAGTACAGATGGAACGTTATGGTGAGTACATAACTTTTTCTTTTTTTTTTTTTTTTTTTTTTTTTTTGCGCACCTTGTACCCTTCAGAAAATATTCAAAACGTTTAAAGAAGGAAAGACTTAGGATCATGGGAAGCTACTAGACTGTCAGGTTACCCTTGTTTCCACAATCAGCACCTGTTGCCCCTGTGCAAGAGAGAGACATCTGGAACCCCTGTGGTGAATTTGCGGTTACCCATCCAGTCCAGATTGCATTTGAAGAGAGCCAATGAGATACTCTGTTTGACATGAAGTGGGAGTTTGTTCCAAAAGTGTGGTAACCTCTGGGAGACAAATCTGTCCCTCCAGTACGTTCTAATAATGTCACATACCAGGTTAAGGTCTTTAGAGCAAGAAACCCGTGTGCCATTTGATTAGCGGATATGCAGCCTTTCCAGTAAAGCAAGGTTAGAGATTACCCTATACGCAAGGCAAAGATTGCATTTGAACAGTCTGCATGAAACAGAATAAAGTGTCAGCGATTTCAGCCATCGACATAGGAAAGATGCTAAAGACCTTGAATTTTCCTTGTGCAGAACCTTTGTGGTCTCTCCAATTGCTGCAGGTGTTTGGAAAGGTACATACCAAAAGGGGCGTTGCACTCAATTATTGGCCTGATGAGGGAAGAGTACAGGGAGGTTATAACGTGTCTATTCTAGAAGCAATGCCCTTACTTATGAGATGAGCAGTATAGAATGCCCTTCTTACCACTTTGGAGACATGGTGATCAAAGGTAAGGTTGCTGTCAACCTGTCTGCCCAGGTCTCACCACTGAGTACATACTTAGGATGTTGCTGTTGATATGGTTGTTAGTAGGAACATCACCCTTAGCACAAAGGATAATATTTTTTTGCATTGAGTTTAAGGCTGTGACTGGCACCAGCCATTTATTTGCATAAGACTGTCTTGTTGTAGGATGTTGACATCATCTGGAGATTCTATGACTGCTCCTAGTTTGCAGTCGTCAGCAAACTTTGTCAGCCACAGACATTTAGTTTTTGTTTGTACTCCACATTCCAAACAGTAGACGTCCCAGGACTGATCTCTGTGGATCACCGCTGGATGCGGGTTTACTGTTGGAGGTGAATTCACCTATTTAGGCTCTATGGGTTGGTTTTATCAGTGAGTCAGCTGGCGACCCACCTAACGATATAAAGGTTGATACCTAGCTGGGTAAGTTTGTCAGTGATGCTTGAGTGGGGTATAGTGTCAGAAGCCTTGATTAAGTCTAGGTAAGCTGTATGCACAGATTTCCCCTTGTCCAGGGCCTTTGTGACCGTCTTGAAGTCAGCCATGTTTAACAGGCATGATCTTCCTTTGACAAACCCAAATTGAGTAGTCTCAAGTGTTACCTATATCTTTAAGGTCCATGAAGATTCGCTCCATGGCCTCGCAGATGAGGCTAGTTAGGCTAATAGGTCTATAGTTCCTGGGGTTAGTGGAAGCACCTCCTTTGTGCAAGGGGATAATGGTGGCTATTTTCCATTCAGCTGGGATAAAGCTGGTGCTTAGACTATGATTGAAAAGAGTAGCCAGTGGTGTTGCTAATTCATGTTGGAGTCCATGTAGGAAGCAGGCAGGGATGTTATCAGGTCCAATTTATGCTGTGTTTTTGGCCTTGGAGAGGGCATTTTATGACTGCTGTCTAGAGATGCAAGGTAGGGGACAGAGGTGGTAAGGATGTCATGTGGTACTTGTGGCGGGGACAGGTGAGGGAAGTTTTTGCAGAACCTGTTGGCTAACAGGTTAGCTATGTCCACAGGCTCAGTATATGTGGTATTAACTACTAGTTCGGCCCATATCTGGCCCTTTCCTTTTAGGTTATGGATGTAACTAAAGGATGCCTTATTACCCGTAGTTGAGAAAGCTAATTTGGATTCGCAATTTCCTTTGGAGGACTTCACAAGAAGTCTTTTGGTTGGTCAAACTCTGGAGGGAGTGTTTCCAGTTTAGGGCCAGCTCCCTCTTACTTTTAGACAGCAACTTCTTCCTCTTATTGTAAAGCCTGTTAATGACCGTTGTCAACCAGACAGGTTTGCTCTTCCTTGAAGAGCTTGTTTTGGTCCTATCTGGTGCGGCCAAGTCAGTGCAGTTGTACAGGTGTTTGTGTAAAGCATTAGTGTAGGACTCTGCATAGTTGCCAGTTCCATCTGAGGAGGGAGGTGCAGTTACTCTATCTATAGCATCCCATGAGAGGTTATAATCTGCTTTGGATAAGATTTTTAGTCTAGTTGCTGCTAGTGGTGGCGTCAGATGTGATAGTTACTTTGAATGAGACTGATTTGTAGTCGTATCTCACCAGGGAAGATCTCTCAGTGGGAGTGCTACAGCGGATGTTCATGTTTCACTGTTGCAGTCATCACATTTGGATTATCTGCCTACAGGTAGCCCTCAGCCGGCCTGAATACTAGAGTCTTCAGATTTCTGTGTTGGATGCTGTCTCTTCTTCCATGACATCAGGTCGTCGGGTATAAAACATACAGCTGCTACCATTACATCAGTCTTTCTTGCCGTGCAGTGCCCGAAGCAGAAGCAGTTCACAAGTGCTGGTCGGCCAACTCCTGAAATTTTCATTTTGGAGTTTCAGACCCGAAGCCTTCAAAAAAGATAAGTACCCCGTTAGGGATCCTTTTTCTTGCTCCAACCGTTGTCAGTAAAAGTTAACAATTGTCTTAACTGTGGAAAGCAAATACCTCATAGAGATTTTCATTCGTACTGCATTCCCTGTTTAGGCCCAGACCACGACGTCCTTCTCTGTCGGTTTTGTGCCTTGTTCAACCCCTGAACTATTCGACGTGCTATTTTTGCAGCCAGTTACTTTCGTATTCGGTCTCAGTACTCCGAAATGGCTTCGTTAAGCCATCCGACTACCGATCTTCCAAAAAAATGTAAGGATAAAGACCGCATAGGTACAAACTCCCAACGACGCTTCCATTAAGCTAGTCGCCAGTACTCAGGTGCTTTCGTAGCCCCTGATACCCACTACATCAGATTCGCAGGTCTCTACTGAGACCCATTCGGAGTCCGGTATGCCGCGAGATGCTTCTTCATCTGTGGAACCTGCGGATGTCTCTACCTTGGATGGGTCCGGAGCTGCTGTGCAAGCACTGGCTTCTGAGGATGTATTCAAGCCTACAAACATTCATTTTAAACCGACGCCATCATTTCCATCCAGAAGTTCCAAATCCTTGTCATTACCAGAATTTGCCCTTATCTACTTATGAGGATTCTGATGCAGAGGATTCCATTCCCTCTGCTTCCCCTCCAGAAGATTTTTCTTTCGGTGAAACCATGCCTACTCTTAGGGAGCATTTCCACTGGGAAGACCAGGATTACACAGAGTCCAAAAAAGAGATTTGGGGAATTCTTAACTCCTGCCTCAACACAGGCCTTTAGCTATCCCTCCTGTTCTGCACATTGTAGATGATGCTTTCTTGGAATATAGCCTTACCCCAGACACTTTACCTCCAGCTCCCAGAAAACCTGATAGGTACTCCAGAGTACCTGACTCTCACAAGTTCCTCTTCAAGAATCCTTCTGCGGATCCAGAGACCATTTCCCATGGACCAAAAGGTATTAAGGCTACTGCTGCCACAAATCCTACCCCTTCTGATAGAGATTCTAGAGCCTTAGACAGATGGTGTAAGAAGGGTATACACATCTGCTACTTTGGCCATTAGGGCTTTAAATTGCCAGTTCCATGTGGTAAAAGTATCAGCAGCATATTATGGGACTACTTAAACAGAAAATTATGTTGATTCCTGGCTGTGCTGAACACAAAGAATTGCAAGATTTAATGCATTCTGCACAACTAGTTGGTAAACGTACTTTGCAGTGTGGTTTTGACACATTAGAAGCATCTTGCAGGGCTGCTGTCACTGGGTCTGTACTTAGAAGGCATGCTTGGGTTAAGGAACAAACCTTGCCAGATCATGTTAAAGCTAAATTACTGGATGCTCCCTTAAACCAAGACCACCTTTTTGGCAACAAAGCAGAAGTCGTCCTCAAAAGGATGGAGGAAAAAAGCTAAATATATGCAAACTGTTAAAGATTTCCTACAAGTACAGCCTCCCAGCTTCAGTAGGCATTGGCATTCAAAGATCTGGTCCTTTCCAGTCCCTTCCAGGCCTTCTCAGTCCAAACCCAGAAACAGCAGACCACCTAGGCTACAGTCTCATGCTACGCACAGACCTAAGCAGTGGGGGGCTTCCACTTCCAAAGCAGGGAGTAGTAAGCCACCCCTATGGAAAAATGACACAATGACTTAGCCTTAACCCTTCCAAGCCCTGCTCATCTACCTGCTCCCTTAGGAAAGCTCGCCATGCATGCAAAAAACTGGAACTCATTACCCAGGACAAAAAGGTTTTGAACTCTGTTTCCAAAGGAAGCAGATTCCACTTCCACACAATACCAACCCCAAATGGTTGGCCAGACCTACCCCCAAATCGGTGGGCGGAGGCCCAACAGCAGGTTCTCTCTCTTCTCAGTATCAAGGCTATTCAACCTGTCCCAGCAGAACAAAGGGGACAAGGTTTTTATTCGACTTTTTCTGGTACCCAGAAAAGACAACTCCTGGCGTCCTGTCCTGGACCTCTCTATTCTCAACACCTATGTGGTAGTATCAAAATTCAAAATGCCAACTCTTCAACATCTTCCTATGCTAGCAAAGGACGCCTGGCTGGCAACCTTAGACTTAAAGGAAGCTTATCTGTACATCCCAGTAAGGGAATCTTGCAGGAAATACCTACGCTTCAGGGCAGGTTCCATGCACTATCAGTTCTCTGCACTTCCCTTTGGCTTATTTACTGCGCCCAGGGTATTCACTAAGTCTCTAGCTCCAGCCATTGCATTCTGCAGGCAGAGAAATATTCAAATTTACCCATACTTGGACGATTGGCTAATTCGGGCAGAAAGCCAGGACTTGCTATTACAACACCTGGCATTCGTAAAGAAACTTCTAACCTCACTGGTGTACACCATCAACGAAAAGAAATCTCACCTAGTACCCTGCCCAACAGATTGTATTCCTGGGAGGAAACTTGAACACAACTTCCCAGATGGCATTCCTCACTCCAGAGAAACAAGTTTATCTGACAACCTGCCTCAAACTATTGGCCACAAAACCCCGGCTATTTGCAAGGAAAATCCTGCAAGCCATGGGGTTCATGGCCTCTTGCATTCTAATTCCATATGCAAGACTGCATATGAGGAAACTCCAATGGTATCTAAAAAGCCTATGGTGTCAATATTCTCAGGACCTGGAAACAAGGATTCCTATCATTCCTTGTTTGAAGACAGAGTTCCTTTGGTGGGCAGAGGCCTGCTACCACAACAAGGGACTCACTTTTACTCTACCCCCTGCCGCCCAAACCCTCACAACAGACGCATCAGACTATGCATGGGGGGCTCAAATGGCAGGTCAGTGCATTCAGGGCAAATGGAACCCGGGACAGATGCACCTGCATATCAATCAAAAAGAAATGTTAGCTGTACAGAATGCTCTGACAGCCTTCAAAGACCGTATTCTTCCAGGACAACTATTGGTAAAGACAGACAACACCACAGTTATGCGGTACATAAACAAGCAGGGGGGAACCCACTCGTACCCTCTCTGCAGAATAGCCATGGCTCTGTGGAACATAGCCTTGAGCTACCAAGTACACCTACTAGCTCAATTCCTGCCACGCAAACTAAATTCACTGGCAGACTTAAGCAGAAATCTCATGGACCCACATGAATGGAAAGTAGAACCTAAAATATTCAACCTCTTGAGGAACAAATGGGGGACTCCAGAGGTAGACCTGTTTGCCTCCCTTCAGAACTACCAATTGGACAAATTCTGCACAAGAACTCCCCACAGTCAAGCTTGGAAAGTGGATGCCCTTTCCTTTACCTGGGAAAGCCTCTCGGTTTATGCCTTTTCCCCTCTGCCTCTCCTCTCGAAGGTTCTACTAAAGATCAAACAGGACAAGTTAAGGACAATACTGATTGCACCAGACTGGCCACGCCAGCACTGGTACCCCCTCTTGCGCAGTATGACACTGCTGCCACCATGGCACCTGCCTCAGACGCCTTCCCTGCTGTCCCAACAGGCGGGCCAGATTCTGCACCCTCAATTTCAAACCGTGACCCTTGCAGCCTGGCTAATTCCTTAAGCTCTCCTCTAGCATCCCTCAGTAAGCAGGTGCTGGATGTCATTCTGGAGGCAAGGAGGCCTAGTACTAGAAAATTCTATGCTGAAAAGTGGAAAAGATACTGTTCCTGGAGCCAGGCTCAGGGGATGGGCACAACGGTGCCCAGCGTACCTCATATTCTAGAGTTCTCAATAGAAATGCTCCAAAAGGCCCTATCCTTCTCGTCAATTAAAATTCATGCCTCTGCCATGTCACACAGTATAATACTGAGCCACCCCTCTTCTCTCACCCCTTGCTAAAACAATTCCTTAGTGGGGCCAAAAATTTGACACCCCCCCCCCCCCCAAGAGAGCTCCCACTCCAGCCTGGGACCTTAACTTTGTATTGGAAAAGCCCCTTGAGCCAGCTGTAACAGCAGAGTTTAAATTACTTTCTTGGAAAACAGCCTTCCTTCTAGCCATCACTTCAGCAAGAAAAGTGTCTGAATTACAAGCCCTCATGGCAGTGGAACCCTTCTTTATCTTCCATGCGGACAGGGATTCCCTCAGGACTAATCCTTCCTTTATGCCCAAGGTGGTCTAGTGTGGCCCTAAATCAGTCCATTCATTTGCCTACTTTTTTCCCTAATCCACAAAACAAAGGGGGACAAATACTGCACTCTCTGGACGTGCACAGACAACTTTGTTTTTATTTGGACAGGACTAAGCCTCTCAGAAAATCTGAACAGCTGCTAGTTGGCTTTGCTCCAGGGGCAGATGGGAAGGCCATTTCAAAGCAAACCATTTCCAAATGGATAGCCCACTGCATTCATTTCTGCTACAAGTACCATGGAAAACCTAACCCACAGGGGATAAGATCACATTCCCCCAGGGCTGCATCTACCTCTGTGGCTTTTCTCAGAGGAATCCCTACCAGGGACATCCTAGAAGCTGCTACCTGGAGTTCTGTACATACCTTCACCAAGCATTACCATATGCCTATCTTTTCTAAATCCAGAGCTGGATTTGCCACTGCAGTCTTGCAGGGCTTAATAGCTGGCCCTAATGCTCTAACTTCCTTCTCCCTTCCTTAGCTTTGGGAATCAGCCCAAATGTGATGACTGCAACAGTGAAACACGAAGAACATAGTACAGATGTTCATCGTTTTTCAATGTTGCAGTCATTACACTAGGGTTATCCTGCTGGCTGGCTACTCGCAGTCTGCCTTAATTCCAAAGTCCTGGTCCGTTGTCGGTTGCTCTCGCCTCTTCCCTGACGTCAGTGCGCCAGGGGTATAAAAGATGCAGCCAACGCCATTTTCTTCAGTGTTTCTTGCCGCACGGTGCCTGAAGCAAAAGTAGTTTGCAAGTGCCGGTCGGCCGACTCGATTTCAGCTCCGAAGTCTTCATTAAAGTTAAGTACCCCATTGGAGAAACTTTTTTTCTTGCTCCAGACCAATGTCAGAAAAAGTTAACAATTGTATTCCTTGTGGGAAGCAAATACCTCATAAGGATTTTCATTCTTACTGTATTCCTTGCCTAGGTCCTGACCACGACGTTGCTAGCTGTCTGTTTTGTGCTAGATTTAACCAACGCACTATTAAGCGTCGGTACGATTTTGCCTTTCATTACTTTGGCCGAAGATTTAATTATATAATGCCGTTGGAACAGCTGACGACCGGAGTATATAAAAAGTGCAAGGAAAAGGACAGGCATCCGAGGTCCAAAACCGACGACGAGGCCTCCGCTAGTCCATGTTGCCGGTTCTCAGTGAGAGGCTTTCGCAGCCCCTGACGCCCGCTACCTCAGAGCCACAGGCCGCTTACGACTCCCATGTGGAGACAACTAGGCCTCTGGATACTCAAGGTATTGGACACTCAGGAAACTGTTCCCTCAGATGGGTCCGGAGCCGCTGAGCAGGTATCAGCTTCTGAGGGTGTTTTCAGACCTACACAGTTGTATGTCAAGCCAACCTCAGCTTCCAAGGCAAAGACTAAAACAGCTTTAAAGACGAAGAAACAAGTACAGCATTCTCCTGGACAGACTTCCATGCCTAAGAAACAGATGCTTAAAATGGCCGAAGACCTAATCACTTTGATCAGGGGTTCCCACCCCCCTCCTGATAAGAGGCCTAGGCAAGACACATAATATGATTCTTCTGATCAGGTTTCCATTTCCTCTGACCCCTCTTCAGAACAGGGATACTCTATTCCTCCCTATGAGGATTGTGATGCTGAAAAATCTATTCCTTCAGCCTCTCCTCCTGAGGATTATTATTTTGGGGAAACCCTGCATACAGAGCATTTTCACTAAGAGTGCCAAGATTACTCAGAATCTACGAAAAGGCTCAGAGACTTTCTTTTACTACCTCAGCACAGACCTCTTGCTATTCCACTTGTTCTAGACATTGTAGATGATGTATTTCCAGAGTCCGGCCTGTGTCCTGACTCTCTACCCCCTGCACCTGTTAAGCCAGACAGATATTACAGGGTTCCAGATTCTCATAAATGTCTATAAAAACCCTGCTGTTGACCCAGAAACTATATCTCAGGGTCCCAAAGGGGTCAAGGCTTCCACTGCAAAAAACCCTGTCCCCTCTGATAGGGATTCTAGGGCACTGGACAGATGGAAAAAAGTTTACACTTCTGCTACCTTGGCTGTAAGGGCTTTAAATTGTCAGTTTCATATGTTTAAATGTCAGCAATACTTAATGTCACTGCTAAAACAGAAAATGTTAAACTCTGAATGTTCTGAAAACAAGGAAATGCAGGATTTATTGCATGCAGCTAAACAAGTGGAAAAGCATATTTTATAGTGTGGTTTTGATTCAGTGGGAGGCCTCTTGCAGGGCCGCTGTTACAGGTTCTGTCATTAGAAGGCATGCTTGGTTAAAGGAACAGAATCTGCCTGATCATGTTAAAGCAAAACTATTGGATGCTCCATTACAGCATGATACTTTGTTTGGTGTTAAGGCAGAAGAGGTGTTGAAGAAAATGGAGGATAAAGCAAAATCTATGCAGGCAGTTAAGGATTTCTTACAGGTACAGCCACCCAGATGTAGCAGGAACTGGCCTTTTAAGAATTGGTCCTTTCCAGTGTCAGACAGGCCACAAAGAGGCAGATACAGACGCCCTAGAGGCAGATCCCAGCTCCAAGGCTCATACAGGCCTAAACAGTGGGGTGCCTCTACCTCCAAAAGAGGAGAAGACAAATCAAAGCCATATAGGAAACAGTCCCAATGACTTTCCTCTGCCAATTCCAAGCACTTAGCTTTTGGCAGCACCCTTAGGGGGAAAACTAGCACTTTTTTCACAAAATTGGCACATGATCACCCAGGACAAATGGGTCTTGAATATAGTGTCCCAAGGCTACAGGTTCCACTTTCACACCCTTCCAAAGGCAAAAGGTATGCCAGACCTGCCACACAATCAATGGGCAGAGGCACAAAAGCAAGTTTCATCTCTCATGGACATGAGGGCTATTTAGCGAGTACCACAGCAAGAGCAGGGACAAGGATTTTACTCAAGACTTTTCATGGTACCTAGAAAGGACAAAGCCTGGAGACCAATACTGGACCTGTCTATTCAAAACACTTTTCTGGACGTTCCAAAATTAGCAGCATCTTCAGCCCATGCTGGGCAAGAAGGCTTGGCTTGTAACTTTGGACCTCAAAGAGACATACCTGCATGTCCCAATCAGGCAGTCTTGCAGAAGATACCTCAGATTCATAGCTGGCTCAATGCACTACCAATTCTCTGCACTGCCCTCTGGCTTGTCTACTGCGCCCAGGGTCTTCACAAAATGCCTGGCACCAGTAATTGCATTTTGCAGACAAAGAAGAATCCAAATATATCCCTACTTGGACGACTGCCTTATTCAAGCAGAGAACAAGGACATTTTACCGAAGCATCTGGCGTTTGTAAAAAGATTACTAATTTGCCTAGGGTACACAGTAAACGAAAATAAATCAAAACTGATCCCCTCTCAAGAGATAATATTCCGGGATGCAAGGTTAAATATAACTGCCCAGATGGATTATCTCACGCCAGACAAAGGCAACTAACTTCTTTCTTCGAAAGGATTGCAACAAAAATTCTTCAGGCTTTGGGCTTCATGTCATCCTGCATTCTGCTAATTCCATATGCAAGACTGCATATGAGGAAGCTATAATGGTATCTGAAAAGTATTTGGACTCAACATTGCCACAGCCTGGAAACAGTAATTACCCTCATTCCATGCCTGCAACAGGAGTTTCGTTGGTGGGCACAGGCCTGTCACCACAACAAGGGACAGCCATTCACTTTACCCACAGCCAGGCAGACACTAACAACAGATGCATCAGATTATGCCTGGGGGGGCCCACATGGCAGGAAAATGTATTCAGGGCACATGGCCTGCAAGCCAAAATGCATCTTCATATCAAACAAAAAGAGATGCTAGCTGTACAGAATGCCCTGACAGCCTTCAAGGATCTACTTCATCCAGGTCAACTGCTGATAAAGACAGACAATACTTCAGTCATGTGGTACATAAACAAGCAAGGAGGCACACATTCCTACCCTCTCTGCAGACAAGCCATGACTTTGTGGAACACAGCATTGACTTATCAAGTACACCTGCAAGCACAATTCCTGCCAGGAAAGACAAATACTCTGGCAGACTAACTAAGCAGAAACCTCATGGATCTTCACGAGTGGAAACTAGATCCACAAATCTTCAGCATGATAAGGAAATGGGGATGCCCAGACATAGATCTATTTGCTTCCCCTCACAGCTGCCAACTACAGAGATTCTGCACAAGGACTTATCACAAACGAGCATGGAAAAGGGATGCTCTATCATTCAGCTGGAAAACCCTTACAGTATATACCTTTCCTCCACTGCCTCTCCTCCCCAAGGTACTCCTAAAGGTCAGACAAGAGAAGCCAAAAATGATAGTGATTGCCCCAAACTGGCCACGCCAGCACTGGTATCCAATCCTAAAGAGCTTGTCTCGAGGCCCAGCCTGGACATTACCTCAAATTCCTCATTTACTGACCCAACAAAACAATCCGATCCTGCACAGCCAACTCAGAACCCTAAATCTGCCTGCATGGCGAATAATATAACCACTCAGAACACACCTCTCTCTCTCTAAAGCAGTTATGGATGTTATTTTGGAGGCCAGGAGGCCCAGCACCAGAAAATCTTATGCAGAAAAATGGAAGAGATTCTGTGCTTGGAACCAGGCACAAGGAATTGACACATTTGTACCAAATATCCCTCAGATTTTACAATACCTAACTGAGATGTTGGACAAAGGCCTATCCTCAACAGTTAAGATCCATGCCTCTGCCATTTCAGCTCATTACAATACGGACCCACCTGTTTTTTCACATCCACTGCTAAGGCAGTACCTCAGAGAGGGCAAAAACATAAGACCTCCAAGGAAAGCACCAATACCTGCATGGGACCTCAATTTTGTCTTTGAAAAGCTCACACTGCCTCCTTTTGAGCCAGCCAATACAGCTGAGATAAAATTCTTATAATGGAAAACAGCTCTGCTCCTAGCATTAACTTCAGCAAGAAGAGTCTCAGAGTTACAGGCATTAATGGCTGTGGAACCTTTTATTATTTTCCATCTGGACAGGGTTTCTCTAAGGACAAACCCAACATTTAGCCTAAGGTGGTGTCCAGTGTGGCTCTTAACCAAACCTTTAATTTGCCTACCTTTTATTCAAACCCACAGAATAAAGGGGAGAGACTTCTGCATTCTTTGGACATACACAGACTGCTACTCTTCTACTTGGACAAAACTAAAGCTTTCAGAAAGACTGAGCAACTCTTAGTGGCATGTGCTGCAGGATCGCAAGGAAAAGCTATTTCAAAGCAGACTATTTCAAAATGGGTAGGCCACTGCATTTGTTTCTGCTATTCACAACACGGCAAATCAGTGCCCAAGGGCATTAGGCCACATTCAACCAGAGCAGCAGCCTTCCTCAGAGGAGTACCAACCAAGGATATTTTGGAGGCTGCAACTTGGACTTCAGTGCACACTTTTACAAAGCACTACCAATTACCTCTTTACTCTAAATCCAGAGCAGGCTTTGCCACTGCAGTTCTGCAGGGCCTCATAGCCACTCCTAATTCTATTTAGGCCCAGCCACCCAACCTCAGTTTTGGGATTCAACCCAAGTGTAATGACTGCAACAGTGAAACACAATGAACATAGTACAGTTGTGTACCTACCATAAATGTAGATGTTAGAGTGTATTCACTGTTGCAGTCCAGGTTACCCTCCCACAACCCCCCTTTCATTGCTGGGACTTATCTGTACTTCTTTATTCTATACAACCTATGTGGTATTTGCTTGTAGATGAAGGTAATGTTTGTTAGTGCATGCTTTTTTATAAACAGAATTTTTAGCCTACCCTTTTGGGGGCACCTGACATCTGGGGCAAGAAAAACTGAAGAAAATGGCGTCTGCTGCATCTTTTATACCCTTGGTGCACTGACGTCAGGGAAGAGGCGACAGCAACAGACTCCGGACCCGGACTTTGGAATTCAGGCCGACTGCAGGTAGCCTGCCAGCAGGATAACCCAAGTGTAATGACTGCAACAGTGAATACACTCGAACATCTACATTTATGGTAGGTACACAACTGTACTTTGTGTACACTTACCATAAATGTAGATGTTTGAGTGTATTCACTGTTGCAGTCCTGGTTACCCTCCCTCCAGCATCCTGACTTCTCTTGGCTCTACCTTTCCTTCTTGTTTTGTATATTTATTTTTTCTGGTGTATTTGCTTTTTGATGAGGGTGTACCGTATCATATAATTGCATCCCACTGTGGGGGCACCTGACATTTGGGGCAAGAAAAACTGATGTAATGGTGTCTGCAGCATGTTTTCTATCCCTGACAACCTGACGTGATGGAAGAAGAGACAGGATCCGATGTAGAAATCCGAAGACTCTGATATTCAGGCCGGCTGATACAGTTGGAGTGAGTTAATTATCCAAATAATGACCCTCATTTAGACTGCAAACAAAGGGTCAGCAGACCAGGCTGAAGAGACCCTTTGCATAGCAAGAATGGGTGGAGAAGACAAAAGGATAAGGCTAAGAGGCCGCCTGGAAGTAGTCCCACTGGGCCCTGTGAACAAGCCTCACTGGACAAAGCATACCAGTCCCATCATTTTTCCTTATGGCTAGTCAGTTAACCTTATTTAACAAAAATTGATTGAAGATTGCCTTGGAGAATGTGTCTTGGATGTCATCTCTTCAGGTTAATGAATATAATTCCTTCAATCCCAGTAGATTAGGTGGAGCTGAACTTCTCTTCGACCATCTTCTAGCTGATTCCAGAATGTTCCTGTTCTCCAAAGGAGATCATCATCGAAGCCCATTCTAGAAATGTAAAAATTGAACCTGTTAAGGATATTGGTGTTCAGACCACTCACCTTTTAGTCCCTCCTTCCATTATTAATGCCTTAGTGTTCATGTTCGCTTTGGGTCTCAGACATCAGTCTGCATATTCATGTGTGCAGGGAGCGTAGGACTCCCACTTTCAATCGGTATGCTTGCCCTTTGGACTGTCCATTGTTTCTTGGTATTCTGTAAATCAAGAAAACAAATACGTAAACCAGCTAATAAGGATAAAAAAGAAAGTACCCGAAGCACCTGTAGCAGACGCACTGTGTTCATTTCTCTCTGAGAAGTAAACAGTGTATGTGCTACAGGTGCTTCGGGTCCTTTCTTTTTTTTTTTTTTTTTTATTGTTATTAGTTGGTATTCTGTAAATAATTGGCCCCAGTGGTAGCATTCCTGAGGATTCAGGGGGATCTCTCTCTAATTGGATAACTTCCTGATGGTGGCTAAATCTGGGGAGAAATTTCATGGAGTTCAGTTCACTTTCAGCTGTCCCTTGTAGTTCTCTGTGAATTTTAGTTAGTCCAACCAAATCCCTAGTATAGCCAAGGACTTTCTGGGAGCCACGGTAGACACTGTTCAGGGCATTTCTACCACCAGAAAAGGTAGCCTTCCTAAGGGACTTGTTTTATATCAGTCTAGGAGGATGTCCATTGTGTAGAGGCATTCCTCAGTGTTCTGAAGTTAGTGGACACTATCATGTTAATGTTGCCTTTGGCAAAATTCCACATTTGAAACAATGGTATCTGGTGACTTAATAGGACCAATATTCATACTCCCTAGAGAAAGGGGATAGCCATCTTCTCAGATCAAAGCAAGTTTGTGAATGCCTTTCCATCTCCTGTATACAATCACAAAGATAGACATTTGACATGGTAAACCATCACCTACTCCTAGATACATTAAAATCACTCTCCATAGATAACCAAGCAATCAGCTTGTTTCATTCTTACCTAAGTGACAGACAGCAAGCTGTACTATGGAAGGATAACCTATCATCCCTTTTACCAGTCACCCTTGGAGTCCCACAAGGATCTATACTAGGTCCTCTTCTATTCTCCATATTCATTAATGACTTGTATAAAGTCATCCCAGATGCAACTTGTAGTCAGTACATAGACGACTCCACCCTAAGCTGCTCTGCCACCTCCTCCACAGACCTACAGTCCCTGACCCAAATCAGGTAGAGAACTGGTTAACTGGTCGCCAACTACTATTAAACCCAAATAAAACCAAACCATTACTCTTCTCCCATACTCAAAAGGTCCCCTCACCTCCTCAAACCATAACATCTTATAATGGCACCATAATTTTCCCAGAACCTAGCACTAAACTACTGGGAGTGATCATAGACAATAATCTTAAGTTTGATGCTCACATAGACAAAAACTATTAAAACAGTTGATAAAAAACCTGGGGTCCTTATACAGGATTAAACAATTCCTAACCCCATCTGCTAGAACTGTTATCGTCTGCACTCATCTGCTATCAACCCTTCTCTATGCCTCACCCATCTTCGTAAACCTAAGCAAATCAAACCTCAGTAAACTTACTAGGTGCTACAGTAACATTGCCAGATTTGCCATAGGATCAACTTATAGAACTTATCACTGTTTTAACCTTCAGTCACTAGACTGGCTAAAATTACCCAACCAACTGCAATATAACCAACTAATAGTTCACAAAATTCTCTACCAACCAAACAGTACACCCATACTGAAAAATATCATCACCCCTTACAGTAATCTAAAGGACATTCACTCTGCCAACAAAATGCTAGTACAAATTGCTAAAACCAACAACTCGGACGGTGATTCACTATTCTCTCTCTGCTGGAAAAAAACTAGAACCTACTTCCTGCAGAACTCACCACAGACCCCTCCTTATTCCAATTCAAAGAATCCCTTAGAAATTACCTGAAAATGCATTGGCTGTGTCCCTGTTCAAACCCTGACTAACCTCCTTTCAAACATAATCTACATATGTGAACCCCATTACAAGATTAAAACTCTGATCTTCCATCAGTCTAAAAATCTTGTGCTTCTCCCACATAATGGAAAAAAATGTTAAACTTAAGCCTGTAGTCATATGTGGTAACCATCGTACTATACATATGTTCCTTTTTAAGATGAAATCATTAACTGCTACTTTCTCAGCCTCCAACTTCCAACCTTCCTGTGTGTACGTGAGAAAAAACATGTACCTCTGTGCACATATCATTAAATAAACCACAATTTTGTTATAAAACAATGTAATAATTTATGTGAATAACATATACTTGTGTGTGTAAATAGCACTAAAAAAGTTTGAATTATGTGATAGATTCTGTGTAACATTTTTCAGTGTATTTACACCTGTTTGTACATTTGGAGCTTTTCTCCCCGGGCTTCCGCTGAAAATGGACCTGTATCCAGTCGGACTTTCCCGGTTAACAAATGTAAAATAAATAAAATAAAAATACATTTTTGCCTCCCTATAGGTGCCACCAGAGGTTGTCATCCTGAGCATCAATGTTTGCAGTATGATTCATCTCCTATGGAGTTGTATCTCTCTCTGGTTGGGAACTTTACGGTCTGGCCTGACGTTTGGAGCTTTCAGATGCCTCTCATGCAGGACCACACTCCCATTGCCAGGGAAGTTAGTAGGGCACGTGGTTTAAAAGATGAGGCACCCAATGCAATCTTCATTTTTTATATATTTGCTCTTCTGAAAGTTTGAAAGTCTGTTGATTGATGCCATCCTCTTTGAATCCAGAGCCCCAAGTACCCTTTTTTGGAAGATTCATTATTACTTTAATTGCATTGCATTGTGATAGACTTGATTACATACGTAAATGTTTTTGGCACTCTTTCTGAGGCTGGTTTCATCCCTGGAAAAGTGATAAGTGTGGTTGTGTACAAGAAGTTCCACTGAAAGATTGTCAATTTTGGTACCTTTTTTACTTGGGCCTTCGCATAAAGTATATGGGTGCAAGTTGCATGTGTATGTTTAATAAGAAAATTCTTCTAGCTGTAACTTATAATGTTTCCTTTTTTCTTGGGCAGTCTTTGGGCCAAGAGACCCTCACCTGTGATTTTGATGGCAAGGCACCTCAAACGTTTGCAGAGAGAAATACTCCGATTGAAAAGCAATAGCAAAAAAAAAAATACTCACAGGCACTGCGAGGCCTTTACAACCTTGCTATTCTTGCAAGGGCCTGAGAACCTCAGTTCTATAACATTCCAAACTTGTCAGGGCTCTTTGTCAATGTCATGTGATATATCCACATCTTCTGATGCCCCTTGAAAGGCTGAACGCCAGATACAGGCATTTGTCTGTGTAAGCTTCTCAAGGTTTTAGTGCTGCATGTATTGTCTGATGCCTGTGAGCTCTTTCCATAGCAAAAAAGCTTGTCTTTCGATATTTGTGCAGTTTTTGTGCTTGAACCTTGTTGTTTTTGCGAACAGGCAGCCTTCTCCTCTCTGAACCATAAATCTGAATGCACCAAACCACCTCAACTTCACCAAGTAGGCTTAACACAGTAGATGTAATTTCCACCTATATCTGCCTTAACCCCTTCTAGCTTCAACTTCATACAGTTTACTGATGGATATAGCTGCTTGACAGAGAATCCACTTGGTTCCACTACCCACCCATATGAAGCTTTTTACCCTCAGGTACAGATTTTCCATTCAAAAGAAGGCAAGAGAGTCATCAAAGGAATGCTGTTCTGACTTTGAGGTCAAGCGAAGAGGAGGACCTAGCTTTTGCTTGTTCTATCCATTTACTGCTCATGTATGATGATGAGTTCCTTTGTTCTGGTCATCCCCGTGATGTATCTTAAGGAAGTATTAAATTTAATGCACAAACACATTAAACAAGGAAGAAGTTTTCCAACTCTCCAAAACACTGTTTGGATTTGCTAGAGAGAGAGAGGTGCTGTAGTCCACAGCACTCTCTCTAGTTGTACATGCTTTCAAGGACCTCTTTGTGCATGTGTACCTCTTTTAGAACCAGCATGTCAATCCCCAGTGCCTAGGCAGCTTGACTCTTTTTAAGCTGAAGACTTATGTAAGGGCCTATACAGCTGATAGCTAATCCTGCTTTTATTTCACTGGATTGAAGCTGTTGACAGGTAATAATTTGTATGATGACAAAGAAAACCTCATTATAGACCGGTTTCAAAAGGAAGTATATACAAAGAAAGACTTATCCTTGGCAGGTTCAGAAAGGAAGTACATACATCAACCAGGTTAAGAATTCTAACCGTTAAGTTCCAGGCTTAGAATTCTATCAGTTAAGTTCCAGGCTCATGTTTTCCAGTAAAGGAGACACGTTGAGGATGCATGTGAGGAGGTGCATCTGTGATGTTATCGACACGTACAATAAGGCAACAGTTACAGGCATAGTCATCAGATGCCTTGTATAGCTAAAGATGCAGTGCTGCTTGAAGATGTCAGATGATAGCTGTCAGATGTGAGACTGCATTCACATTCTGAGTTTCCCTCTCAGGAAGTGTTTAAAATAATATGAGTACATTTTGCCATGCCTAAATAAAACAGGCATTTTCCTACAAAACAGTGATCTGTTATAAACAGTCTTGTGCTGAACAATTTTAGCAGAAGACAGCATTTGATAAAGGCTAAGTTAGAGGCATTAGGGACAAATTTAAACAGTTGGGCAAAGATGGAAACATTCTGCCTAGTCTAGAGGGCCTGCCATTTTTGAGTGTATTCCTCTCTCTCTCCTTTCCCTGCCCACCAGTTTGGAGGCAGGCTTTTTCTGTTTAGAACACAATGGTTTGAAGTGATCACAGACTGCCAGACAAGGTGATTTCATAAGTTCAGGCTGCAGGAATAGAATTCAGAACAGTTACTCTCTTTATACAAATACGTTTGATTCCTGTTAAGTAAAAACAAAGTCTCATGCTCTGAAACAAATTTGTTTCCTGAGTGGAAATTCTAGACACAGCAACTTTCAGAGTTCCCCCAGAGGAAAAGATGACCGTAATTACTAGATCTGATGTCCATTTCATTCTTCCTCACCACTGGGTTCTTGGATCTGATATCGGATCCAAACCGGCGATTCCAAAAGACAGATGTTACTAATTTTGAGCTCTTCCCACTCCCATAATGCTCTGCATCTCCTCTAACTTCTCAGATCTCTTTTACTGCCTTCCTGGCTAGACGTGATTGCTCTGGTCTTGAGCTACTTAAGATAAGTGTTGCTTTCTGTAATTATTAGCTATCCTTTGGCTTTAGTTTTTGCATAGAGTTTATTATGACTTTTTTTCCATACCTCCTTTCCCATTCTTAAGAGATCGTTGGTGTTAGGGCTGTGTTTTTTCTGCCTTCCCGCACTTTTCCCTCCTGTACAGCTGTTGGCCTATGTCCCTTTCTGCCCTTGCTGATTGTTTCTTTGCTTTGTTTCTTTGCTTTTCTCTATTTAAAAAAAAAAAAAAAAAAAAAACTTTCCCAGTAGCTTTAATTTGTTGAGTACTGTTCTGTTGGTGGTGGTAGTTGTCTGTGGTTTCTTAATGTCTCGCTGTGTGCACTTGTGTGTGATGTGTTTGTGCTCAATAGCAAACAAACCCACTAGATTTAAACAGTGCGTTTCTTTGCAGGCACAAAATTCTGCATTCAGAGTCGCATGACAAATGCGTATATTGCGTGGGTGCTGCTCATTTGGAACAGGAATGTGAGTGAAGTGTGTGCGGCTTTTAATCCCCGCGCTTCAGCGGATTGCCGCAATACGTTAATATTGAAAGGAGTTTTACACTCATCTGCTCAAGACTCTCCCAAGCCTAGAATATCAAGGAATCAAAGAAACTGGGCTCTCCAGCCTCCTCTTGGGGCTTTTACTCCAGTTCCTGAGAAAAGGAAAAAAAAAACTGGTGGATCCCCGTTACCGTTGGATCTGAGGAAGATCTGGTCTCTTTCTGATCAAAGGAGTTCCTTGGAGCCGGCATTATTTTCTTCAGATGTCATGCCTTCTCAGATCCAGCCTACTTCAGATCCAATAACTATGGCTCCTAAGGTGCCTTGGAATTTGTCTGAGGTGGTTTTCAGTTGGGGTTCACATTCTCTGGATGGGTATTCTTCAGGTCAGAAGGCTTCAGATCTGAGATCTCGGAGCCATATGCAGAAACAAGAAAAATCAGCATTTCCTTGCGTGGTCTACTCACTCTTCGGTCTCTCCTAGATCCTCTAGACTGTTCGGCTCCATTATGGACAGGGTGATGCGGAGTTTGCTCAAGGCTCAGATTGAGATGGGGCTTTTACTGTGTCCATCTCATTTTAAATCTGTCAGAGTCCCATCACCATTTCTTGTGAGTCCTCTTCCAATTTGACATTCTACTTTGGAAGCTAGGATCCAGATACCCTGAGAAAGATGTCTGAGCCAAGGATAGTGCTTTCTTCAACTTCACCAGTGTCCCATATTGACTTTGTTCCGATAGCGTCTGATCAGAGTGAGTCCCGGCCTTGAGACATTAGTCCTGGTTCTGTGGGGGTGGTTTCATCTCTAACCTGGTCAGATTCGTCTCTTCCTCTCAGGGCTTCGACTCTCAACAGCTTGGGCCTGGTGTTGTCTGGGGGCTGTGAATCCATAGTAGTGTCTTCCTTTTCTCCTCCGGCTTCGAGGAGATGGGAGAAAGGATCTCTGAGTTTGTCAACCTTTCAGGTGGCAGGGCATTCTATAGTCCTAGAGATGTGCATCTCTTCCTCTGGCACCTATGCCGTCCTCATCTGGTACAAGCTTTGGTCCCAGTCCTGTCCACAGTTAGCCCATCCAGAATGTCCTTCCGCCTTCCTGTGTGTAAGGGTTCCTTTCCTCTTCCAAGTCCCTTCCCTGAGTTTCCTGTGGAGGAGGTGCACCGAAAGAGGACATGCAAGAGGAAGCACATAGACTCCCCTTTGGAGTCTTTGACTGAAGACACCGATTTCGATGAGGAAGAACAGTCCCCCCGATGTTCTTCGTGTTTCACTGTTGCAGTCATCACACTTTGGTTATGTGCCTGCAGGTAGCCCTCAGTCGGCCCTGAATACCAGTCTTAGGATTTCTGCTTCGGATGCTGTCACTTCTTCCATGATGTCAGGTCGTCAGGGGTATAAAAACAGGCAGCCGATGCCATTACATCAGTCTTTCTTGCCGAGGAGGAGCCCGAAGCAGAAGCAGTTCGTAAGTGCCTGTCGGCCACTACCTGAAATTTTTGTTTTAAAGTTTGTAATCCTGAAGTCTTTTAAAGCCAAGTACACCGTTGGGGATCCTTTTTTCTGCTCTAACCGATGTCAGAAAAAGTTAACAATTGTCTTGCCTGTGGAAAGCAAATATCTCAGAGGTTTTCATTCTTACTGCGTCCCCTGTTTAGCCCTAGACCATGATGTCCCTCACTGTCGGTTTTGTGCCTTGTTTAATGCCCAAACAATTCGTCGTCAAGCTATCTTTGTTGCTAAATTCTTTCGCTCTCTTTCTCCGTATTCTGAAATGGCTTCGATAAGCCATCCGACTACCGATCTTCAAAACAAAACGTAAAGACAGAGACAGACTGCATAGGTCCAAAACTGCCGACGACACTTGCGTTAAGCTTGTCGCCAGTCTGCCAGTACTCAGTGAGGCGCCTTTGCAGCCCCTGATGCCCACTTCTACAAATTTGCAGGCCTCTGCTGAGGCCCATTCAGAGTCCAGTATGCCGCGAGATGCTTCTTCGACTATGGAACCTGTGGATGTCACTACCTTGGATCGGTCCAGAGCCGCTGTGCAGGCACCGGCTTCTGAGGGTGTATTCCGACCTACTGATGATCAAATTAAACAGACTTCATTTTTAGCTAAAACTACTGAGTTAGAGGCCTAGCGCCTAGAAAACCGACAACCAAAACACATGCTCAAGCTCCCATGCCACAAAAACAAATGCTTAGAATGGCTGAAGACCTTATTACACTAATTAGGGGAAGCCAGCCTTCCCCTGCTAAGAAACAAAGAATTGAGTTTCATTCTGATTCTGCAGACCAGGAGTCTGATGACTCTGACCCTTCTGATTATCAGGACATGCCCTTATCAACCTATGAGGATTCAGATGCAGAGGGAAATCTATTCCCTGTGCCTCCCCTCCAGAGGATTTTTCTTTTAGTGAAACCTTGCATACTTTGAGAGCATTTTCGCTGGGAATGCCAAGACTACCGTCAGTCCAAAAAAGAGACTCTGAGAATTTTTAGAGTTGCCTCAGCACAGGCCTCTAGCTATACCCCCTGTCCTGGATGTTGTAGATGATGTTTTTATGGAATCCAGTCTTACTCCAGATACTTTACCCCCAGCTCCTAGGAACCCTGACAGGTACTACAGAGTACCTAATTCCCACAAATTTCTCCAAGAATCCTACTGCAGATCCAGACACCATTTCCCATGGACCTAAAGGTATTAAGGCTACTACAGCCAAAAATCCTACCCCTTCAGACAGGGATTCCAGAGCTTTAAACAGATGTGGTAAGATGGTATATACCTCTGTAACTCTTGCCATCAGGGCATTGAATTGCTAGTTTCACATGTTGAAGTACCAGCAGCATATTATGGAACTAATTAAAAGATGGTGTTTCTTCCAGATTGTGCAGAAAATAGACTTACAAGAGCTAATGCATTTTGCAAACCAAGTTAGTAAGCAAACTTTGCAGTGTGGCTTTGATGCCCTAGAAGCATCTTGCAGGCTGCAGTCACTGGGTCTGTACTGAGAAGGCATGCTTGGCTGAAGGAACAAACCTTGCCAGATCATGTCAAATCCTTTAAATAAGGATTGTTTATTTGGCACCAAAGCAGAAGAGGTTCTTAAAAAGATGGAAGAAAAATCTAAATCTATGCAAACAAGAATTCTTGCAAGTGCAACCACCTATATTCAGTAGGCATTGGCCTTCTAAAAACTGGTCCTTTCCAGCCCCTTCCAGGCCTTTTCAGACCAAACCCAGGGGAAACAGGCCACCCAGACTACAGCCTCAGGGTATGCAGAGATCTAAACAATGGAGTGCCCCCACCTCAAAATCTGGGAGTGGTAAGCCACCCCCTTTTGAAAAAAGTTCACAATGACTTTTCAGTTATCTTTCCCAGCCCTGCCCAATTACTTGTGCCCTAGGAGGAACATTTGCCCTTCATGCAAAAAACTGGATGTCCATTACTCAGGACAGATGGGTCCTAAACATTGTATCCCAGGGGTACAAATTCTACTTCCATTCACTACCAACCCCAAGAGGGTTTACAGACCTTCCTCCAAAACAGTGGCCAGAGGCTCAAAAGCAAGTACTTTCCCTGCTCAATATCAGAGCTATTCAACCTGTTCCAGTAGAACAAAGGGGGCAGGGTTTCTACTCCAGACTTTTCCTGGAGCCCAGAAAAGAGGGCTCTTGGCGCCCAATCCTGGATCTATCCACTCTCAACACCTTTCTGGTTGTTCCAAAATTCAAGATGCTTACCCTGCAACAGCTTCTCCCTATGCTAGCCAAGGATGCCTGGTTAGTCACTCTAGAATTAAAAGAAGCATATCTGCACATCCCCATAAGGGAGTCATGCAGAAAATGTCTATGCTTCAGGGCAGGCTCTATGCATTATAAGTTCTCTGCACTTCCCTTTGGCTTATCTACTGCGCCCAGAAAATTCACAAAGTGCCTGGCTCCAGCCATTGCATACTGCAAGCAGAGAAATATCCAAATTTTCCCATACTTGGTCGACTGCCTGATTCAGGCGGACAGTCAGGAATTACTACTTCAGCGCCTAGCATTTGTAAAAAGCGTTCACACTTCATTGGGGTACACCAACAAAAAGAAATCACAGCTGGTGCCCAGTCAGAAGATTGCATTTCTGGGAGCAAGCTTGGACACACTTCCCAGATGGCATTTCTCGCATCAGAAAAATGGGTTTATCTGAGAAACTACTTCAGACAAATGGCCACCAGAACCGAGCTATCTGCAAGGAAAATACTGCAATCCCTAGGGTTCATGGCCTCATGTATTTTGCTAATTCCATATGCAAGACTGCATATGAGGAAACTTCAGTGTTACTTAAAAAATCTTTGGTGCCAACATTCACAGGACCTGGAAGAAAATCATTCCAATCATTCCTTGTCTAAGGGCAGAGTTTCTGTGGTGGGCAGAAGCATGCAACCACAACAAGGGACTGCTTTTCACTCAACCCCTCGCCGCCCAAACCCTGACAACAGACTCATCAGACTATGCATGGGGGGCTTACATTGGCAGGCAAGTGCATTCAGGGCAACTGGAGCCCAGCCCAGATTATCCTGCACATCTATCAAAACGAGATGCTAGCTGTACAGAATGCTCTGACAGCCTTCAAATACCTAATCCTTCTAGGACAACTGCTTATAAAAACACCGACAACACCACAGTTATGTGGTACGTAAACAAGCAGGGGGGGATCCCATTCATACCCACTCTGCAGGTTAGACATGGCCCTGTGGAACACAGCCTTGAGCAACTAAATGCATCAACAAGCTCAATTCCTGCCAGGCAAACAAAATTCACTGGCAGACTACTTAAGCAGAAATCTCGTAGACCCACACAAGTGGAAATTGGAGCCCAACACCTTCAACCTTCTGATCTAGAGGTGGAGAACACCAGAGGTGGACCTGTTTGCCTCCTCAAAGAATCACCAGTTGAGCAAATTCTGCACCAGGAACCCTCACAGCAGGGCTTGGAAGGTGGATGCCCTATCCTTTCGATGGGAAAACCTCTCAATTTATGCCTTTCCCCCTCTGCCCCTCCTCTCAAAAGTACTACTCAAGAATAAAACAGGACAGGCCCAGGGCAATTCTTATTGCCCCAGACTGGCCATGCCGGCACTGGTACCCACTCTTGCGCAGTCTGACAACAGTGCGACCCTGGCACCTTCACCAGACTCCCTATCCTGTTGTCTCAACAGGAGGGACTGATTTTGCATCCACAGTTGCAATCCCTAAACTTTGCAGCCTGGCTTATCCCTTGAATACACCACCAGCAATCCTCCGCAAACAGATGCTGGACATAATTCTTGAAAAGTGGAAAAGATATTGTTCTTGGAATCAGTCTCAAGGGAAGGACACACCAGTGCCTTCCTTACCTCTAATCTTGGTTTACCTAGCAGAGCTACTCCACAGAGGCCTATCCTTCTCCATTGATTCATGCCTCTGCCATCTCAACTCATTATAATACTGAGCCACCTCTAGTTTCTCACCCTCTCATCACACAGTTCCTGAGAGGGGCTAACAACTTAAGGCCCTCTAGGAGAGCATCCACCCCTGCCTTGGACCTTAAAGTTGTACTGGAAAAGCTCACGCTTCCCCCTTTTGAACCTGCAGCTTCAGCAGAGTTAAAATTCCTCTCTTGGAAAACAGCCCTGCTTTTAGCTATAACTTCAGCAAGAAGAGTGTCTGGGTTACAGGCACTAATGGCTGTGGAACCCTTCATTATTTACCATGCTGACAGGGTTTCCCTCAGAACTAACCCATCCTTTATGGCTAAGGTTGGTGTAGTGTGGCTCTCAACCAATCCAACCATTTGCCATCCTTCTTTCGTAACCCTCAGAATAAAGGTGAAAGGATCCTGCACTCCTTGGACATGCATAGACAGCTCAGGCTCTACTTTGACAGGACTACACCTTTCAGAAAATCTGACCAGCTGCTAGTCAGCTTTGCTACAGGGGCATAGGGTAAGGCCAGTACAAAGCAAACTATTTCTAAATGGATAGCACACTGCATCCATTTCTGCTACAAGCACCATGGAAAACCTACCCCTCAGGGGATCAGCCCACATTCCACTAGGGCTACTTCCACCTCTACAGCATTTCTGAGGGGAGTCCCTACCAGGGACATTCTGGAAGCTGCAGCCTGGAGTTCTGTACACACCTTCACCAAGCAGTACCACTTACCAATTTTTTCTAAATCCAGAGCTGATTTGCTACAGCAGCCTTGCAAGGCCTACTTTCTCAGCTTTGGGAATCAACCCAAGTGTGATGACTGCAACAGTGAAAACAAAGAACATAGTGCAGTTGTGTACACTTACCATAAATGTAGATGTTTGAGTGTATTCACTGTTGCAGTCCTGGTTTCCCTCCCTCCAGCCCCCTGGCTTTCTCTGTCTTTCTATCTCTTCTCTCTATGGCCGTTCATAATGGCATTGGTATTTACTTTTTACTGGTGGTGTTCCCCACCATATACTAGCTTCCTATTTGGGGGCTCCTGACATTTTGGACAAGAAAAACAGCTGTAATGGCATCGGCTGCCTGTTTTATACCCCTGACGTCATGGAAGAAGTGACAGCATCCAACGCAGAAATCCTAAGACTCTGGTATTTGGGCCAACTGAGGGCTACCTGCAGGCAGATAACCCAAGTGTGATGATTGCAACAGTGAATACACTTGAACATCTACATTTATGGTAAGTGTGCACAACTGTACGATCTTCACCCAGTGATATCTCCTTCAGAAATATCCTAAGAGATCCTGAAGCGCAAGGGTGGATGGTCTGCCCAACTCCCTTCTTCTGAGGATTCGGTGTTTCTGGAGGTGTTCAGAGTGGTCCCATCCACATCCTGGGTGTCCCACCTTGCGGACAAGCTTATTGATTTGGTCTCCTGCCATGTTTGGAAAGGAATCTGACACTGATGGAGGCATACTTCCAAGCGCACTGACAAGTTCTTGAGCTCCCCATCTGATTGTCCTCACTGGACCCAAAGGTATTCCAGTTGATGCCTTCGTAGTGTCAGTGGCCACAAAGGCGCAGCTAGTTGAACAGAGTTTTCCTGTCCATCTCCCAAACTAGGCATCTCTGGCCTTGGCAGACTTTGGGAGGTGCTTATACATTTCAGCAACCTTTATGCTGAGAAAGCTAAACTATTTGGCACACAATGCTTCTTCAAAGAGATTTGGTCAAGGAGATCACCAATTCTTTGAGTACCTGTAGGAGGAGGACTTTAACAAGGTCTCTTCTCAACTGTTGATTCTTGTGTTTTTGTCTAACTCTTCGATGAGGTTGATTTCCAGTGCTGCAGAAGGTACCTCTCGAGCAGCCAGATCAGGCGTAGCCCTAAGGAGATAAGCTTGGTTGAGGGTTTGTAGAACCCTTTAAGGCATCTTTTACTAATGCCCCCTTTGATGGTTCTTTGTTCAGACCATCTGTAAAAGACATACTTACCCACACTGAGTAAGATGGAAAGACCTTTTCTGCTGTAGGGATCAAGTTTTCTCCCCCTCATCGGCTTTTTCCAGGAACCAGCATAGTGGGAAGAGGCAGAGGACAAGGGTTTAATGAAAGATGCTTTCCAAGGGGCAGAGGGGGTCCACAGAATCAGGGCTTCAGGGAACCTTTCTGTGATGGCCAGTATTAGTGCTTCTGAAGCATTGCCCAACTGTCCTACTCTGGAGGCAGTCGAGGGCAGACTGTCCACTGCACCTGGATAAAACTAGCGACGTGGGTTCTAAAGATAAATTCCAGAGGTTATTACATTCCCTCCCCCCCCACACACACACACACCTCCTGGAAGGAAGCTCCCCCACTTCCCACCCAGTCAAAGGGTGTATACCATGAGCGAAGTTGAAAAACTTCTAGAGAAAAAAGTCATTGAGCGGCTCCCAAACAAGCAACAAAGATGTGGAACTTATTCATGCTTCTTTTTCGAGCCAAAAAAGACAGGGGACCTGCGGCCTATATTGGACCTGAGCAAACTAAATCTGTCAAGAAATCAAAGTTTCGCATGGTGACAGTTCAGTCCGTTCTGCCATTACTAAACAAAGATGATTGGATGTGCTCAATAGATCTCCAGGACACGTACTATCGCATAAAGATGAACGGATGCTCCAGGGGACATATGCGTGTCCAGCTAGCAGCCAGTCATTACGAATTCGGAGCACTCTCCTTTGAACTCACCACAGTCCTTAGGGTGTTTACCAAATGCATGTTGGTAGTGGCAGCTTACCTGAGACTGCTGGGATTCCAGGTGTTTCCATACTTAGACGATTGGCTCCTGACGGCAGTATCGAGGTGTCAACTGGCATTGGCAATGCAGTACCTGTTGCATGCCTTCAGTCAGCTGGAGATCACAATAAATTTGCCAAAGTCAAATCTGACATCTGTGCATGTAAGAGTTCATACAAATGCAACTGAATGCAGTCACGCAGGTAGCAAATCAACCACTGCAGTGCATGTCATCTCTGAGACAACACTTTCATGTCCTGCTTGATATGCCCACTCCCCCAGCAAGACTTGTTCTCTGAGCTCTAGGTTCCATGTCGGCTGCCATACTTCTAGTGCCATTGGCAAGGTTGTTTATGCGAATACTTCAGTGGATAGTAGTGGTCCAGCCTGTGTATCATCCCTTATCTGTTCCAATCTGATTTCAATCTGCAGGCAGCATCTTCAGTGGCAGATGCTATTGGACAATTTCCATCTAGCAAGACCTTTTTACATCCTACCCTTATCGGCCACAGTGACCTCGGATGCTTCCTTATTCGGGTGGGGGCATTCCAAAAGAAGATTGGTCCAAGACACGTCCATTTTGGAGACCAAATTGTACATCCGCTTTATGGAGGTGGGAGCAGTCCTTCTTACGTTGCAAGACTTTCAGAACTACCTACCTCTGGGAACGATAGCAATTCATACAGACAACATGTCAGTCTGGTTTATCAACAAGCAGGGGGAACTCGCTTTTACCCACTATGTAGAGATACCATGAGAGTGTGGGAATGTGCAGTCTCTTCAAACCGCTTGCTAATTGCAACACACATTCCCGGGGGAGACCAACGTTCTTGCAGACAGACTCAGACGATCCATTCCGAGTCCACACAAGTGGTCCCTGAATCAGTAAGTAGCAAACCAGATATTTAGCCGATAGGGCCAACCTTGTTGCGACCTTTATGCATCCCCCTTAAACACCAAATGCAGCAAGTACTTAGCTTTGATCCCCCCAACTGGGGAGCCACCCAGGGATGCTGTATTACATGATTGGCCTCTGGGTCTCCTATATGCCTATTCTCTGATCCCATTGATACTGAATGTTTTACAGAAAGCCCACAGGTTCAAGAGCACTCTAATCCTCATAGCACCCCATTCTGGTCACATCAGGTATGGTTCCCCTTCATGCAGTCTCACTCCAAATATCCACCACGGAGAGTGGATCCCTAGACATCTGATCTCTCACCTGTCTGAATTCCAGTTCCCCAGTCTAAGATCACTGAGATTAACAACTTGGTTTCTACACTTCGGTGATTTTAAGCAAGTCCAGGCTAGCTTCCTCTGTCTGAAACATCGTATTTGCTTCTTAAAAACCTTCTAATGAAATGGTTTACAATAGCAAATGGAAAATATTTTCAGTGTGAGCACGAAATCAGAACATTGACCCTTTCTCAGCTCCTATTTCAGCTGTTCTGATTTTCCCAAGTTCTCTCTTTCAGGGGGGAGACAGTTTTACTACTATTAGATAACAGTTGACAGCAATTGCTAGCTTTCACATTATGGATGATTCACATTCACTAGCTTCCATCTCAACATTTAGGTTATGCAAGGCCTTCATGAAAGGAATATTTCTTCTTAGGCCGCCAATTAAAGATCCTTCTCCTGGGATCTGAATCAGATCCTACAGAGCCTCACTCGAGAGACCCTTTGAACCAGCTAATTCCTGTGTGACAAAGTTTTTAACCTGGAAAACCTTTTTTCTGGTGGCCATTACTTCAGCCAGGAGGGTATCAGAACTACAAGCCTTATCTAAACTGACGTATGTTTCCTTTTTCAAAGAGAGAGCATCTCTGAGGACAAATCTTTCTTTTATGCCCAAAGTGGCCACGGAGGCGAATATAAATTAGTCCCTTCACCTTCCAGTTTTCTTTCCTAACTATTCCAACAAGGGTGAATATGTGCTTCACCTCCTTGATGATTATAAATAGTTGTTTCTCCCTGCATAGGACAAGGGAACATAGAAAATCTGAAGAAGTATTTGTCTCTCTCACCCAATCAATTAGGCCAAGCAGTGTGAAAAGTAACTCTAACTAAATGGAGCAGTAGTTGCATTTCGACCATTTACTCCTTAAAAGGACTGCAATTGCCCCGTCCACAGGAGGTCCACTCTTAGGTCAAGGTCTACTTCTTTGGCCTTTGCGGCTAGAAGCTCTGTTGATGGCATCTGTGCTACAGCAACCTGGTCCAAGTCACTGACCTTTGTTTCACATTATAAATTGGATATATTTTCCAGAAATAGGCCATCGTTAGGCTCCGTAGTGCTCTGGTACATCCTTCCATAGGGGCCACCTGGGGAAATTTATGTAGCTGGGGAATCTGACCTAGTGGTGAGGAGGAATGTGAAATGGACAACATCAGATTTAGGATTATGTACTTGGCATAATTTGGTATCTGTGTTGTCCTATGTCATTCTTCCTCACATCCCACCCAACCCTTCCCCTTTCCAGGAATTCTAGTGGTATCTAGAGTTAGAGCTTCATGTATCTCTGTTCTGAGCTCCCAGTTGAGGGTGGTGGTTGTAGTTGTTATGGTCATACCTTTCTTTTTTGTGATGCAGTAAACTGGACCTGATGAGTTAGAGGAGATGCAGGGCATTATGGGAGTGGGTTGAGCTCAAAATTAGTAGCATCTGTCTTTTGGAACAGCCAGTTTGGATCCAGTATTGGATCCAAGGACCTAGTGGTGAGGAAGAATAAAATAGGACAACACAGATACCAAGTTATAGCAAGTACTTCTTCCTAATTTCTTCCTAAGCTGCAAACGTTTTCTCCATTTATTTATTTATATTTTTGGTTCATTAATGTTATGTTGGGTTTAACAAGTTAGAGAGCATCCCAGATGCAGTGAATTGCAGAGTGCCTGCCCTTGTTAAAAAGATGTTTAAAAGTTTCTTCTCCAAGGGTGCAGCCCTACTGTTCTTTTCCGTTTATTTAATTTATTAACCAATTAGGCTGGCTGGTCCATGATGCCGTTTCAGCTGTTACCTGGGCCAATGACTGAAAGTGTTTGTAAGAGTTCGTATGTTTCATAAATGTGTAATTGTCCTAATAAGAACACATACTGTTCACATTAAATGCAGCTTTCTTTGTAATATAATAAAAAATGTGTGCATATTATACATCATATTAAGTTTAATTACAGATGTTTCCATGTAGACTAGTTGCATAGACGTGTTTTAGAAGATAAGTTAGTACCAGGAAACCTACCACTGGAAAAAAACTTACCTAGTCAAGTAGATCAGATTTTCAGACTAGTGTAAATCCTAAAGACTTTCAACTTAACACAGCCCCAAGGTAAACAAGTTTTCCAATTTTATCCTGCTTTGATAAAAAAAAAAATTATTTTGTATACATCAATGACAGCTAGGACTATCCTAAAAACCCTAGGGCACATGCTCTTTATTTGCCCTTATGATCCATTTTCAAGAATGTACATGAGGATTTTCCATTAGTGCCTGTGCAACCTGTGGTGCTTTACCACCTAGATTCAATGAGGAGAGCAATTTTTCTTATTCCCCCCCCCCAGTTCACAGTGAAAGCTAACATGTGAATGCCCTTTGTCAAACTGAAAGATCAAATTGTGACTATGGGGACCTTTGATGAAGCCCCCAGGGAGTATATACAAGTGTCCTAAGGGTCCAGTGCACTTAGAACAAGAGAGACCAAGGAACATCATTTATAAATTGGCCATGGTCCATGTACTTCAGGTGTTCAGGTTGACACTGTGATGATAGACTGTAGGACAAGGGAAAATCAAGATCTCTGCTGCTTATTTAATTGACAAGCAAGAACCAGTGATGTCCTTCTATTCCTGTGTTGCAGTATTCATACTGTGGGATTTCCGGCCCTCAAGCGATCTGACGTCGGCTCCTGTACAAAATCTTAAACCTGGCTGCAGTAAGTCCAGGGGATGTCACACATAGGGCCATAAACCAGGGACTATAAATGTGCCTTATGCACACACAGACCCCAAAACCTTTCAGCCGCAGACGACGTACGCTTCGATCTGCTCCTTAGTCTGGAGACTTCAAAAAAGATAAGTACCCCATTGAGTTTTGCGTTTCTCTTACTACTTGAGCTTGGTTGCTGTAGGTTTTGTTGCTGTTGTTTAGCCGATGTCTGAGAAAAGAACAAATGTAATTGCGGGCATCAGATACCACACAAGGATTCACACGACAAGTGCGTGTTTTGCGTAGGTGAGGAGCACGACCATAAGACCTGGTCCATTTGTCAGTCGTTAGTACCAAAAACCCTTCGCAGCCATCTGGCAGCTTTAAACTTCTATCTTAAGAATCAAAGATTGAAACGCCTTGATCGCAGGATGGATCCCGAGTCGGCCACCCAATCCGAACAACCGAGGAAGAAGGCCAAGGTTTCCAGGCCTACTCCTGTTACCACTCCGCCATCGGACATCCTGCTGGCTACTGATTTAGGGTCCAAGGGACAGCAGATTCTTCCATTGGCTTCTGATCCTCTGGAAGAGGCCATTACTGCAGCTACAGAGAGCACGTCAGCGGAGCCTACCCAGACACTGGCCTCTGCCGATGTTGAGGGGGAACCAGTACTTGGTTGGTCGACCGAGACTCCTTCTGCCCCAGCCCAGATCTCAGTTCCTAGGCCCACTCCTATGCCAGTGCCAACTAAGAAAAAAAAACACTTGAGCCCCATGCCTCAAGCTACTCCAGATTGGCAACGTTCACCAATTCCTTACTGCAGGCCTCTATGGCCCTTAGGCCTACAGGCCCTACACCTATAGACATTCCAGAGCTGAGCCCTAGGCCAGCCTCTGATTCTTCCCTCCCTTTAATCACTACTCCGCAGAGAGAAGAAGAACCTGAACAATGATTCCTCTTCTGAGGAATCTGTTTGTTATGCATCTCAAATTGCTTCTCCTGTGGACTATTACTCCCCAGACAAAGACTATGTTGAGAGTGATTCCCCTCCAGAGGATATTTCCTTTGGGGAAACCATCACAAAAATGAGAGTACTTCAAGTGGGATACTTTATTGATGACAGACACCCAGAAAAGATATTCTGAGCTTCTGCAATTAGAATCTCCCTCCCCTCAAGCTATTCCACCAGTTACCAGCCTTTCTGGATGCCTTTAATTCTGCTTCCAAGAATCCAGAATCTCAGCCACCTGCCACCAAAAGGCCGGATAGATTTTATAAAGTTCCAGATGAATAGATGTTTCTAGTGAAACCTCCCATGGCTGACCCTCCAGTTATTGCTTTTTTTCCTGGCAGATAATCCAGACAATTACCCTCTGCTTCCTTTCTGCCCACAGACAAGGATAGCAAAACTGGACAGAATGGGTAAAAATGTATATACCTCCTTCACTTTAGCCTTTAGGCCTATAAATTACCAAACACACATAGTAAAATATGCCTTACTTTGTTTCCCAGGTCTCCACCTTGCCTAGCCTCTACCCCTGACTTTCCCACAAAGAATGGCATTGCATCTAAACTGTCTTTAGCTACTCATGTAGCCAGACACTCATTAAGTGCAGTTTTGATGCAGCAGAAGCATAAGCCAGGTCTGCTGCATCCGCATCTTTCTTGCGTAGATTTTCTTGGCTATGTCTCCAACCTCTACCAGAGGACTTTAAATCTAAGATAATGGATGCTCCTCTAGACCACAACCTCTTATTTGGTAAGAATTCAGCAGAACTTTTCAAAAACTTACAAGAGAAAAGTAAAGAGCTTCAAGACATCAAGGACTTGCTGGTGTCCCTCTTTCCCAGATACTACAGAAACTACCCTGCTAAGACTTCTTTGGTTAGAAGAACTTAGTCTACATCTCACCTTTCCTCCTTCAGACCTCGTTCCCAGGGACCTGCCAAGCAGCCTTTTCCTGACCGAGGAGGTTCCACTTAAGCGTGACTGCCTGGATCAGTTCCCTCTGTCCCACCCACCTTACCCAATGCCTCCCCTTTTGCAAAACAGTTACCTCGGATACTTGAGTGCTTATCATCCAAAAAGGATGTTTCCTATCTTGGAAGGAAAAGCCAAAGCCAAAATGAATTCCTTTCCCTCCAAGAGACCAGCTACATTTATTCCCTATCATATTGAAAGAACTCCTGATTCTAGGAAGTATAGAGCCGGTCCCCTCATGACAGGAAGCAAAAGGCTTCTATTCCCGCCTTTTCTTAGTCCCCAAAAAGGATGTCCCTTGGAGGCTAATCCTGGACTTAAATTATCTAAACCTGTTCGTAAAAGTTCCGTCCTTCAGGATGCTCTCCCTACAAACTTTACTACCCCTTATTCCATCCAAAGCCTTCATGGTCACCCTGAATCTAAAGGATGCCTACCTGCACATCCCAGGCAGACACTCCCACAGGAGGTTTCTGCACTTCACTGGACATATTAAACACTTTCAGTTTACAGCCTTGCCCTTTGGCTTGGCTACTGCTCCCAATGTATTTATAAAATGCCTGGCCCCAGCCATTGCCTATTGTAGAACCAAAGGATTACAAATCTACCCTTACCTAGACGACATTCTGATTCTGGCAGAGTCAGAGTCCACCCTGCAAAACCATCTCAAATTCACAATGACTGCCTTCCACAACTTGGGCTTCAATATCAACTTCCAGAAGTCCTCACTTCTTCCACAGAAGGAGAAAGTGTTCCTAGGCTGCAGGATAAGAACAGACTTGAGATCCTTTCTCCCACTGGACAAAGAGCACTCTTTCTCCACCCATTTTCAGGGCCTACTTACGAAGTCCCATCTCTCACCAAGGCAATTTCTGCAAGTCCTAGGTCTCATGGCAGCAACCATTCCCATGCTCCCATTAGCCAGGGTGCACATGAGAATAATTCCAGTGGTATTTAAAAATGTATGGTCTCAAGGCCAACATTCATTAGGCAAACTTATTCCCCTCCTGCCCTGCCTAAAGGCAGAACTAAGGTGGTGGATTACCCAAGTTTCCCAGAACCAGGGCATTCTACTCCAATTCCCCCATCACTCAGACCATGCACACACATACATCAGATCTAGGGTGGGGAGCAGAGTTCAAGGGCTTCAGGGTGCAACAGCGTTGGAACCCTGCACTTCAAATGCAACACATCAATGTTAGGGAAATGACAGCAGTATTACTGGCTCTAAAAACTTTCCTTCCAGTCTTGCAACCAGGTGTGCTACACATTATGACAGACAACATAACTGTCATGTTGTACCTCATCAAGCAAGGAGGGACAAAGGTGTACCATGTATGCCAGATAAAACTACAAATCTGAGAAATAGCAACCAGACACAACCTCTTACTGCAGGCCTCTTACATCCCCTCTAAGGGAAAACAAACAAGCAGACTTGCTCATCAGGACATCCTCCCTCAGCACGAATGGATGTTGCACAGGGAAACCTTCTTAGACATCGTCCACCAGTGGGGCACACCTCAAGTGGATCTGTTTGCCTCCCCCCAGAACAAACAAATTTTGCTCCAGTGTTCACACTCCACTAACATGGAGAGTGAATGCCTTCAGCTTTCCATGGAAGGGAATGTTCTTTACGCCTTTCCCCCCTTCCCCTCTAATTCTGCAGGTCCTGCTGAAGATAAAGACCAACCAAAATTCTTGCTGGTGACTTCCTATTGGCCAAGCTAACACTGGTTCCCCCTTCTTAACTTCCTAGCCAAGGGCAATCACCACGTCACCCCACAAGGTGGACCTACTCACCCAACAAAAGGGATCTCTTATTCACCTTCATCTGCCTTTACTGCACCTGACTCTTTGGGTGATCAACTTCTGAGCCCTTTCAGACAACTATACTCAGAAAACGTGCTCTCAGTCCTGAGGGAGGCCAGGAAACCATCTCCCAGAAAAAAATTATTTGTCCAAATGGCATAGATTCACAAATTGGTGTGCACTTAAAGAGAGGGACCATGTTCAAGCAGACCCCTCTTTGGTCATAATTTCAGTCTGCTTTCCTTTACAGCCTCCTCTGCTCTCCAGACTGGATGTTAAAGCTTTTCCTGAGAGGGGTCTTGCATATCAATCCACCAAGAAAACCCATCCCTCCTACATGGGACCTCAACTTCATACTGGAAAAACTAACCCTACCTCCCTTTGAGCCGGCAAGCTCAGCATCCCTGCAAATGTGCACATGGAAAACCATTCTCTTAGTGGCCATTGCTTCTGCGAGAAGAGTGTCTGAACTGCAGGCCTTCATGGCCTGTCCACCTTTCACCACCTTCCACAAGGACAGGGTGACGTTGCACACTAACCCTTCCTTCATGCCCAAAGTGGTGAATGAACTATCTCTTAACTAGTCAATTCATCTACTGATATTCTTTCCCTATCCATCTAATAACTTAGAGAGCATCTTTCATTCTCTGGCTGTGCGCACACAACTAAGATTCTACTTAGACAAAACTAAATCTTTCAGAAAGTCTGATCCAACTCTTCATCTCCTTCCACCCCAGGGCTCTGGTTAAGGCAGTCTCCAAACAAACCATTTCCTCCTGGATTAAGAAATCAATTCTCTTCTGCTACTCTCTCACCATGGCAAACCATTGTCCCTAGGGGTTAGAGCTCATTCCAGTAGATTTGCTAGCTCTAAAGCCTTTCTCAAAAGACTGGACACAGCCTCCATCATGGAAGCTGCTACCTGGTCTACATTTCACACTTTCACTAAGCACTACAAGCTAGACCACATCTCCAGGGCCAGAGCAGGATTTGCCAGGGCAATCCTGCAGGGATTCTTAGAATCCTCTCTATCTGCCCCCGCCCATCACTCTTCCTAAAGCTGTGGTCCTCTCCCACAGTATGAATACTGCAACATAGGAATCGAAGGACACAGAATGGCTGTGTAAAATATAACCATAGATCTCCTTCTCTTCTATGTTGCAGTATTCCTTCCCTCCCTCCATACCCCTTCTCCTTTTTATGGCTGCTTGGTCTTCACCTGTGTATCCTCTCCCTACAGGCTATTCTGTACAGCCCTGCAGGGACATTTGCTCTTCTGCTTCTCCTTGTGCTTTACACACTTATCTGGGCTTCAAGTTCTGAGGTCTGTGCATGCAGACATCACATTTATAGTCCCTGGTTTATGGCCCTGTGTGTGACATCCCATGCACCTACAGCAGCCAGGCTTAAGCTTTTGTATGGGAACAGACGTCAGATCGCCTGAGGGCTGGAAATCCCACTGTATGAATACTGCAACATGGAAGAGGAGGACATCTATGGTTATTATAAGATTTTACACAACTATTCTTTTTTGCCACACTGAGACAAGAAGTATGGCTGTGTTGTGGCTCTCCTTGATCAGTACATTGGGAATTAAAGATAAGGAGGATAGGACAGATTTCCATTGTGGCATTAGGTTTCTCTCTCTCTCTCTACCCACGGTGGTGGTGCTGCGGTAGCGTTGTCGCCTCACAGTAAAACGCTGTCCTGTTCGATTCTCAGCTAGAGCGTCTTCTGCGTGAAGACATGCGCGAATGAGCGTACCTTCGTTGAAGGTTGTGCATCAGGGCTGGTAACCCGGCACGTAAAAATCAACTACCAGTCATTAGCGGACCGGAGTTCCGCTGTGGCGACCCCTAACCGGGAAAAGCCGAAAGACACAACATTAGGTTTCTCTCTCTCATGTTAAAAGGAAAAGATAGAAGCCAAATGCCTCAATGAATATCCTTTCTGCAAGAGGTCTTTGCAAGTCTTGACTGAACCAAGAAACATATCACCAGGAGATATTACCTATCCAAAGTGATAAGATTTTCTGCCTGGTTAAATCTAAATGCATTTGCAAAACTCACTAATTTCTACTATGTTTAAAAACTATCTTGTATATCACTGACTGTGCATTTTTTCCTGACATTTGAATCTGTTTACCATTGAACCCGTGTTTGATTACTGTACTTTCAGTGGAACAGTTTTGAAGAGCAGTTTACAGTTGAGACCACTCAGGAATCCATTGCATCTATCATGGGATCTGAATTTTGTTGTATAGAAATTGATTGTTGCCTCAGTTTAAACTTGCAGCCTTTGTACTTTTTTTTTTTTAATCTGTTTTTGGTAGCTATCATCTCGACCAGACGAATCTCTGTTTTAGACAATTAAGTGTAAAGCAGTTTGTATATGTTCTTTCACAAAGACAGGTTGACTTAAGGCTAATCCTGCATTTATGCCTGAAATGTCTTGGGTAGTGACTACCAGCATGGCCATCCAGCTTGCAGTTTTCTTTCCAGACACACACAATAGTGATGAAAAGGTTATTCAGTTTTTGGAAATGCACAGACAACTCAGATGCTGTCTTGATAAAACAAGAATGATTTTTTTTGTCTTTTTCAATTCAAATAAGCATAGTAGACCTCCCTCTATAACAAAACCTTAGCCAGATATCTGGTAGGCTGTATTGTCATTGACTCTTATCTCTATGAAATGGTGTTGCAAGGGCAGATTGGAAAACACTACAAAGTCAACTGTTTCTGTGATAGCCTTCCTCAGGGTTGTTTCTAGAGAAAACATTTGAGTTGGTTGTGTTAGACCTCCCTTCACACCTTTTCCAAACACTACAAGTTGGACATCATTTACAGAAGTCAGGCAGGCATTGCCCCCGCAGACTTGCAGGGCCATTCCTCTCCCATACACTGAGGTTCTGGTCATCTTGGGTGCTGCTTTAACACACTGTTTTTGTAATAAATAATAATATAGCAGTTATATCAGGCAAGATGGGAAGTCCAAAGTCTAAGCCAATCCCTGTCCCAAATGGCTTGCTAGCTTCACTGTCTTTTGTTCTAACCAACACGGATGCATCTTACAAGGCCAGATGGCGGTGCATTTGACAAGGAGAGCAGCTGTCATGGCTGCCTTTTCAGGAATTTTTTTAGCCCAAAATATTTGTGACAAAGTTGTATGGACATCCTTCACACTTTTTCTAGGGATTTCAAGCTGGTTGTTCTTTATAGGAGTGGAGCAGACCTTGCCACTGCAGATCATCTGGGCTACTCCCACCCCCACCCCACACACACAGTATATTCTTCATAAACAGTGTTGTTAAGACTGTAACAGTGGTTCTTACATTAAATATTTTATAGGTGTGGGCGCATACAAACCATTAACTCAAGATGCTAAAGTAGAAAGATTGCTAACAGTATAGATTCCTTCTCTCCGTACATCTAGCCCTGCTTTCTGGAAAGCCGCCTTCCCTATTTTAAGTCCTTGCCTTGTCCTTAGGGAAGGAACCAATCTTTAACCCTCTTAGTGGTCTATGTAAACATATTTGGTGGTTACCACCTCAGTTCCTCACAAAGAAAAGGAACTGAAGATGGTACAAAGTTTTTTCCCTCTTTGTTTTGCACATCCTCCTATTGCCCGTGGTAAAGGAAAGCATGGCTTTGCACAGGGTTATCTAAAAATTATGGAAATCAGGACATGGGCATGTAATGTACTCTCTACAAAATGCAGTAACTGCATCTCAGAACTGTGACTTGCATGCCTTTTTAATTTTTCTCCATGTTACAGTGTAGTAGTATTTCATGTCTTGTTTTGTATAAGTCTTATGTTGTAGTTGTGTGTAATATACATTATTTTGCAGAGTTTTATAATTAGGTTTGTTCAGGTGTTGCATGCCCCAGTAACTTAATGTGAAGTCGCATTTGGTTGCATAAAATATATGAGGCACCATAAGTCCAAATGTTTATATAGCGCGTTCAGGTCCTCTTGAAGTTTGTTTTCATGATCCTAAAAGAAGTTTAGTTTTGCCAGCATCTTAACAGCCAGGCAAAAGCATCTTGTTGTGAAGTCCCTAGCTTCTAGGTTTTCTGTAAAAACTTTAAAATGCAATGTAAGACTAGTACATGTTTTATAATTGCTGCTCATCCATAACTGTTAAGTTGCTCAGAAAAAGAGTACAAATTTGCTGTTTTTATTTAGGTAACATTCTGCTTGTTGATGGAACAGCTTGTGGTGAAATAAAAATCACTGATTTTGGTTTGTCCAAAATAATGGATGATGATAGTTACGGTGTGGATGGAATGGATCTCACTTCCCAAGGTGCAGGAACATATTGGTAAGTTGATGAAGCAAGATCGAAAGATAAGTATATGTTGTATAAAGCAGTTTTCACACAAGTGAAATACAAGTATAGCAATGCATCACTTGCTTTAACCTATGTTGCAGATTTACTTAACTGCAAAACATTAAATATTAATTTCTAGTGGTATCCTGATTGGTATGTTTAATTTTTTTTACGAAAAGACGTGCAGAATTGTTTTTTATGTAAAATGTTTAATTGGGTTATCCCACTGAGCTTATAAACAACTGTATTCCTCTCACTGAACAAGTACAAATAGTTGAGTACCAGCAGGACATGAGCAAAGTTGAGCAAATAGTAAATTAAGAACATACGCTGACATACAGCATTAGAGGGCTCACAGAGGGCATGGACTGTTTACATCAAGTCAGTGGGGTCAGTACGGTTATTGGTTGACACTTGCATATGTATTTGTGGATGCAATATTAACTCAAAGAAGATTTGACAGATATGGATGGAATTCAGTTTGTAAATCTGCCTGAATAGGTATTGCCACATAGTAGGCACAACCCTTGGGAAGCCACTTCCTCAGCTTTACAATTTATAGGTTGATTTGACATAGAGACATTGGAACTTCATAATGTTTGATGGGAAGAGTGTCAGGTAAAAACAGGATCTGATGTCCTTTTCATTCTTCCTCATCAGTGGGTCTCAGATCCGATCCTAGGATCTGACTCTGCCTCATCTACCAGACCTCATCTCCAAAATTCGAGTTCCTCCTCCTACCCATAATGACCTACTCCATGCCCATCTCCTCAAATCTTGTTTGACAGCATTGAGATTGGATGAATGACCTTGATACAATCCAAAAGAGAACTCGCATGACTGGCAGGTGCACGGCCAAAGTAAATAGTTCAAAGTCAAAAAGGCAGCCAGCACCAGAGTGAATATATCCAAAATATATATTTATTCTGACCCAAGCAACAGACAGGTTTCGGCACAAAGCCTTCTTCAGTGATAGTATAATATTCCATCACCTAGCTTAATATAGCCATATGATAATTGGCCAATAAGTAAATAGATAAGGATGAAAAATGATATGGTGTGCTGCTTACTGTGATGGATTTTGAAGTCTTCTTAAGGCACTCAATCTTGCTGGCTGGATTCTGCTAAAATCAAAGTCTGGTTATATTTGCATTCACAGTCTGTTGCATACAGAAACTTGCAGAATATGCACTGATGAGAATATATACTTTGCAGCACCTGTCTTTAAGAGCAGCAGCCAATAACTTTTATAATAAACCACACATACTTCTGTTACAGCTTAAAGTACTGTTCCACTTTACTTCTCATATAGTACAGATGATGTGAGAGATGTAACATTTACCTCAGGACAAATGTGGCCCTACCAATACCCCTAACATAACTGGATTAATACAGATCTTTATATACAATTTTAGTCATGCACATACATGTACATTTCCTCTTGGTATTCTATTTTGGAGAATTGCTCATCCTGTAGAAACAATACTGATTGTTGCAGATGCTGACACAAACTGCTGACTTAATGATATTATTTTTCAGCTTTTCTGACAGTGTGAACATCCTGTTTTTTGTCTTTAGTATTCTATTTGTATCTTTGTAAATGCAGAAAAACTTGTTTTTTAAGGAAACACATTGTCATAAACATGTCCTGTTGTCCATGCAGAAAAACATGTTTTTAAGTTAACACATTGTCACAGTGTCATTGTCCATTCTTTAAAAGCAGATTTTGCATTTTTGCTCTTGCATACATCCTGTTTTTAAGTATGTAAGGAAAAATGTCCATTTAGCAGATTCCTTATGCTCTTGCATACATCCTGTTTTTAAGTCTGTAAGGAAAAAATGTCCATTCAGCAGATTCCTCATTTTCCAAGTCACAGTCATTTAGTATTAATGCTGATCACATATTACTAAACTCTGTTTCTGCATTTAAGCAAGCTTTATTTTATACCTTATTTATGTTACATATTTGTAACAGAATTACTTTCAAGCTTAAAACCCTGTTGAGCATAATCTTACAAAGGACAATTACACATTTAAAGATGTACTACCACACACAAAAATAATTTATATAGACATACTGAAAGCAGAAAATTAGTCGTATCTTAATATTTACATGGTGAAGAAATACAGGCCTGGTTAAACACCTAATATATATGTATCACCTTATAATTTCTGAAATCAAATAATTCCATAGATTAAACCATCTCTAATGTGGAAAGGGAAGGAAAGGAACACTGAACATTAGTGGACATTTAGAAAGAGCACTAGGGAGATGAAGGGGTGTTATATTTTTCAGAGACAGTTGCAGATAGGCCAACTATATAAACAGATTTCTGGTGTAGTCTAATACTGTGAGAGTGATAAAGGAGTAGAGATGAATAAAAGATGCCTTTCCAATTGCAAACATGCAGAGAACGGGCTAACATTCAAATGTCAAGTGATAATACAGTAGAATCAAAGCAAGTGGAACAAAGCAAGTGACATTACAGACTCAATTACAGACTCAGCAAATAGTAAGAGAGGTTCTCAAGGATAATTGTTGGGGAAGGAGAATTTTCTCATAAGTAGGTAGTGGTGGGCTCAAACAGGCATGGGGCAGAGTTAACTGGAGAGGTAGGTAAGAGGCACAGTAACTGAGGTATGTAGATAGACCAGCTGGAGAGTGAAATAAAAATGCTGCAAAGTTTAAAATGGGTTATATGTCAGAGCAAAAGAGGAGAGAAGGAGGTGAATAAGGCATCTACAGGAGATAAGCAATGCTGTGTCTACCACACAAATGGAGGCAGAGGTGGCTAGAAGAAAGTATTGACTGGTCTAGATGTATGACACATGCAAAACTACTAGCCTGGAAAGTGAAGAAACAGTGGTAAGTCAGTTTCCCCCAACACTTCGCCATTATGGGAGCATTGTTTATGCAAGATGACTTTAAGCTTCTACACAGAGTTTCTCCTACTGTCAGTATTGTATGACAGTTGAGTTAAAGTCTGAGGGGGAGTGCTGACTGGATTCATAGATTCATGCTAGGTTGAGGATTGGATAGATCATTTGTAGCTTAGTCGACAATCTCATTTCATCAGTTACCTACAAAATGTCTTCCCCTTTAAATGATGACTTGAGAGGCCAGACTAGGGGTGAATTTAGTTTCTTATCTATACATCTAGGTGGCATTTGAAGAAAGAAAGGAAGCCACTTTACATTTAAGGGAAGGCTATTCCACAGAAGAGATATTCTTTGAGAGAGATGCCTATTTCGCCAGAAGGTCTTATTTATGCTATGGAGGAAGTTGAGTTCCTTTGAGCCGATGTCTAAGGTACTTATTTGTATTTTTATTTGCTTGGTGATTATGTAGGATGTCAGTCAAACTTAATAGAGAGTGAAGCTTCTCGGCCATAAATCTTTTCAGACATGCACAGGGACAGGAGACAGGGTTGGACTTGGAAAAAGAATGTCAGATTCTAGTGGAACAAGGGCAAGACACGACATTTCAGAAAACAGCATACAGACTTAAGTAAAATGAGTGCATCTGTTGACCCCTTTTGCAAAAATTTAAAGCAAAAGTGAAGATGGAATAAATTCTGTCCTCCTACTTGGATTAATTAGCAAAGCACAGCTTCAAGAGACCAAACACCATCTTGTAGCTACTGAAACCAAGTTAGACATCCTGGACTCGAGATTCTTGGATATGAAGGGCAAAACTAGGTTGAATAAATTGAGATTCAAAGGAATTCCAGAATGTTTGAAAGGAAAATCTCTGTTTGAGCTTTATAGGAGATAAACTGCCTGAGTGGAGAAATTTGCCTACAGATGAGACTACGATAGAAATAGCGCAAAGGGTGTTCCTGCATTTGAAGTTAATGATTATAATGTCTAGACTCTTTTTTCATTCATCTGATTACATCTGGACAGAGAAAAAGGATATATTATCCTGCTTATGGTTGCAAAGGAAGACAATAAACTTTAAAGGGAATGGGATCCTGTCTTATGAAGATGACTTCTTCACTAAAACTCCTTAAACAAGGTCTGCACTCCAACTGGCCATAAAACTTTGCATAAGGAAGCACAGTGGAGATATAAAATGTTTTATCCCATGCAGTGGAAAATATTTTTGCCAGGAAGAACTAAAACATTTATTTCAGTAGAAAAGGCTGTTCATAAGAACTATGCAAGTTCAGAGCAGGAAGTATCTGATCCCTCACTTGCAGGCCAGTCATAAATGTATTTAAGTCAGAAAGCTCAGCAAAGGGAACAGGGTCAGTAGACATTTCAAAAACTCTTCCCACTACTTTGAATGCAGATACTGCTAAGAAAAAAAATTGGGAGACTTGGCTGTGTACAGACATGTTAAGTTAAGCTGATAGGCATCAAATAGGTTATTTATCTGGGCTTGTGCAGAGGTATAGAATATAAAAAAATCAAAATTCCATACTCTGGAACAAACTACCTATCTATATCAAACAAAGCTCCTCATTAGCACTCTTCAAGAAAAATCTTGATGATTGGATGGGAGATAGGAAATTCACCCTGGGGATCACTTCTGTGGCTCTGCTCGACAGTGGCACAGGAAAATAATTTTCTTGGGTGGCGAAAGCCAGGGTACCTTTGGCTAGGCTTATATAGGCCCTAGGGCCAATAGCCTAGTACCTACCTATAAGTGATCATTGAGACCTGGGTTGAATAACCCCCCTAATCTGATAATCCAGGCTTTTTTTTCTTAAGCATATTGTGCCATCCAGATTTATTGATGTTATCACCCCTAATAGCATCAGTGATTTGAAACAAACTTCGCACTAATGTGAAACAATACATGTTTATATAATGCACTAGGTGGATGTTTGTTCCTGATGTCACTAAAATGTTCTGACATCCTGATTCTCAATGGTCTTGAAGTCTGCCCAGTGTAAAAGGCAGAACAGGAACAACTAACAAGATATATAACCCAATTAGTCCCATAATTGCCAAAACATCTAATCTCAAAAACTTTAGCTGTATTCCTGCTAGAAAATTCTTTAGATTTCTTCATGTATACACAAAATGAACAATGGCCACAAGGAAAAGGAACCCCTTAATTGATCACCAGAAAGTGTGAGTTGTATACCACTCATGTTCACCTGTCTTCCCTTTTTATGTAGGTTCATATATAACCCCAAAGTACGGCCTCTCCTATATGAAAACTGGCACTCTGGAGCAAGAATATTAGCTAAAGCTGGGTTAGCTAATAGAATATTCCAATTATTATTGACACATTTTTTATAACATTAATGTTCCTACCAAATGTGGTTACAAATCTAATGGGGACAACACATGAATTGGTTTTATCTTTATAGCTAAGCAAATTATTTTTGTTAAATTGTTGCACCCAATTATATGCTGAAATATTGTGGGATTAATTGGGTTATAGATCTTGTTAGTTGTTCCTGCCTTTTACATTGGGCAGACTTCAAGACCGTTGAGAATCAGGATGTCAGAACATTTTAGTGACATCAGGAACAAACGTCCATCTAGTGCGTTATATAAACATGTAATGTTTCACACTAGTGCGAAGTTTCAGTTTCAAATCATTGATGCTATTAGGGGTGATGACATCAATAAATTTGGATGGCAAGGTGTGCTTAATAAGAAAGATAAAGCCTGGATTATCAGATTAGGGGGGTTATTCAACCGATGCATATATATTAGGTGTTTAACCAGGCCTGTGTTTCTTCACCATGTAAATGTTAAGATATGACTAATTTTCTGCTTTCACTATGTTTATATAAATTATTTTTGTTTATTTTTATTTGTGGTAATACATCTTTAAATGTGTAATTGGCCTTGTCAGCCAATTGTCATATGGCTATATTAAGCTAGGTGATGGAGTATTATGCTCTCACTAAAGAAGGCTTTGTGCCGAAACCGGTCTGTTTGGGTCAGAATAAATATATATTTTGGATATATTCACTCTGGTGCTGGCTGCCTTTATGAATGACCTTGATCCAGGGTTGGCCCCATCCTTTCTTCTTTGGCTCCAAGGAGGGGAAGAGAGGTCTGCCCAGGTCCATCAGCTTTTCAGGTAGTGGAAAGGGCTTTCTCTTTGCATAGAGAGCCTTCCTCTCTGATCTCAAATCCTGTTCCTCATCCCTCATTGGGTCGAAGCTCTGAGCCCATCATTTTCACTCCTAAGGGTCAGCCAGTTCCAGGAAACTTCACACAGGATCCCCAGTGGGACTCCCCCCTCCCTTTACCAACATCTCTCAACCACCCCACGGACGAGGTTCCTCAGAAAAGAATGTGTATGAAGAAGCACATAGATTCCCCTATGGGAGTCTCTCATAGAAGGCACCAATTTTGATGAGGGAGAAGGATCCTCCCGATAGCCACCTGATATCTCGTTTGAAAATATCCTGGAAATCGTCCTCAAAAAGAAGAGTGGGTGGTCTTCCCAGTCATCTTCTCCTGAGGAGTAGGTGTTCCTGGAGGCTTTCAGGGTTGGCCCATCTACGTGTTGGGTGACCCCCCCCCCCCCCACCATGGATAAACCTATTGATTTGTTTTCCCATTATGCTCTGAAGGAACTAGCCATGGTTGAGCCCACCCCCAAATGCCTGAACAAATTTAGTCTCCCCTTCAGGCAGACCTCACTGGAACAAGGGAATTCCAGTTTATGTCATTGTGGTGGTGGCAGCCACCACAATGGGAGCTGATGGAACAAAGCTCCTCTGTCCATCTGCCAAACAGGGAGTCCTAAGTGATGGACAGGTTTGGAAAGTGTGTGTATGGCTCAGCTACTTTTAAACTGTGGTCATTTAACTACCTGACGCACTCCATTTGTTTGCAGAGAGATTTGATCAAGGAGCTCTTCAACAGTGTCTCTGAGTACATGTTAGAGGAGCACTTCAAGAAGGTCTCCCTTCAACTGGCCACTCTTTTGTCCATTTCCAGCAAATCATTGAGATTGATCTCCCATGGTACAGAGGGTACCTCGAGCAGCTGGTTCAGTCATAGCCATTAGGAGACATTCCTGAATGAGGTTATGCGACTTTGTGGAACCTTTTAAGTCGTCATTTGTTAATGCCCCCTTTGATGGTTCCTCCTTGTTCGGGCCATCGGTGAAAGATATGCTCACATGCAGTGAGGAAGAAGGAAAGACACTGTCTGCCATTGGAATCAAATTTTGTACCCCCCCCCCCAGCATTCCTTCTCTAGGAGCCAGCAAGGTGGTAAGAAAATGTGGTACCATACGTCTTGGGGACCTTTTCAGGACTTGCGCCAGGATACTTTCTCCAGAGGCAGAGGAGGAGGTTCCAGTGGAAGATGCCACCCAAGAGGCAGATGGGGACTGCAAAATCAGGACTTCAGAGACACCTTTTCTGATGGGCCCTATTGCACTCATGAAGTGTTGCCCAACTGTCCACTTCTGGAAGCAGTCAGGGGGTTATTTTTCCCTGCATCTCAATGCCTGGATAAACATTGCAAATAATTCCTGGGTGCTAAAAGTCATTTCCTGAGGCTATTTACATATACGTTTCCCTTTCATCTCCTTTTTCAAAGGAAGAAACTCCCCAGTGTTCCACTCACAAGGGAGTACACAGCTCAAGAAATACAGAAGCTGCTACAAGAGTCATCCAGGAGGTCCCACCCAAACAGACAGGATTTAGAAGTTGCTCCTCCTTTTTAGTGCCAAAGAAAACGGGACCAATTTTGGATCTAAGCAGTTTGAATCAGTTTGTAAAGAAGTCAAAGTTCCGAATGGTTACAATTCAGTCCATCCTACTTCTGGGCAAGGACAATTGGATGTGCTCTATATCTCTCCAGGATGCGTACTGTCACATCAGAATAGACAGACTCTCCAGGAGACATCTGCACTTTCGGCTAGGAGCCAGTCCCTACCAGTTCAGAGCACTACCCTTTGGACTCACCACAGCCCCCTGGGTGTTCAAGTGCATGGCCGTGGTGGCAGCTCACTTGAGACTCAAAGGATACCAGTTGTTTCCCTATTTGGATGATTACTTCCTCACCGTCCTATCCAGACATCAATTCCTACAAGCCAGACATTACTTGCTCCAGATCTCCCAACAACTTGGGCATCTCAGTAAACCGTGCTGAACTGAAGCGAACTCTTGTTTAGACTCTGACATTTGTAGGAGCTGAAATAAACAAAACTTCAACAAGTAAAAACAAAATAGCACTAAGTCCCAAACAACGATGTTGCATCCAGTGGTTTTAATTTCTCCAATGACACACGAACAGTTCAAAAACTGAGTGTAAAATACTTAAAAACATTCATAAAAACAAAACAAACAACCATAAGTTAAGCACTTTTCGTCCGGATTGTATCCGGACTTCTTTAGGTCCACTCCGGACGAAAAACGCTTAACTTCTGGTCATTTGTTTTTGTTTTTACGAACGTTTTTAAGTATTTTACTCTGTTTTTGAACTGTTCGTGTCTCATTGGAGAAATTAAAACCATTGGAAGCAACATCGTTGTTTGGGACTTAGTGCTATTTTGTTTTTATTTGTAGGAGCTCAACTTGAATGCAACTCAAGTGGCTTCATTACCGCTTCATTGTATTATATCATTGAGAAATCAGGTGCAGGCTATGCTAACTCATCCATCCCCTAGAACTTCAAGCTTTGGGGTCTTTGTCCATTGCCATTCTTCTAGTTCCTCGAGCAAGATTTTTTTTATGCGAGTACTTCAGTGGACAGTGGTGCAGTGGTCCATTCTTTACTAGCCTCGTTTTTTTCTGATAACTCACTCCAGTCTGCAAACATCTTGTACGCTGGTGGATTCAGTCATACAATCTGTTCCTGGGACGACCTCTCTCTCTCCTCCTCCCCAATCGCCACAGTGACCATGGATGCTTTACAGCTGGGGTGGGTATTTTCAGGGAAAGATGGCCCAAGGCACATGGTCCTCATCAGAGACAGAGTTGCATGTCAGTGTTCTAGAGATGAAAGTAGTCCTAACGTTGCAACCTTTCCAGGAAGTTCTCTGTTTAGGTTCAGTTGTGGTCCACATGAACAACATGTCAGTGGTGTGGTATATCAGCAAACGAAAAGGAACCTGTTCCTACCTATTGTGCAGAGAGGCCATGAGGTGATGTTCTTCGTCTCACATTGCTGCAGTCATAACCTGTGGGTAGTCCGCTGTCTTCGGTCGGCCCGAATACCAAAGAGTTAGGCTGGCATCGGTCATGGGCGCCCGGAGCTGACGTCAGTACGTAGTAGTACTTAAGCGCATGACCGACGCCATATCCTCAGTCTTTCTTGCCGCATGGTCCGAAGCAGAAGCAGCATTTGCAAGTGCCGTTCGGCGTTCTGAAATTTTCAATTTTCGAGTTTCAGACCGAAGACCAAGTTGGGCTAAGTACCCCGTTGGGGAAACTTTTTGTCTTTTCTTGCCTCAGTTAATCCGGATGTCAGAAAAAGTTAATAATTGTATTTCTTGTTGGAAACAGATACCTCATAGGGACTTTAATTCTCTCTGTATTCCTTGCTTGGGGCCTGTACACGACGTAGTCGGGTGTCGCTTTTGTGCTAGATTTAATAAGCGCACCATTAAACGGAGATTAGACTGTGCCAGGCTTGTATTCGGTAAGCGGTGTAACTACAACATGCCGTCGGATCCTCCGATGCCCGCTACCGCTAAAAAGCGAAAAGATAAATCTTTAAGGTCTAAACCGGATGAGCCGTCCGTTGCGGGCGCCGGTTCTATGGAACCTACGGTTGAATCTGTGGATCCAGCCGAGGCCTCTGCTGAATCCCAGGGGGAACCTTTACTTTTACAGGAGTTGGCCTCTCAGGAGTTAGGCCAGGCCGAGGGTGCTTCTCAGGTATCTGTAGTTCCATCCTTACAAAAGGTTATTAGGCCTTCTACCTCAGTGACTAAAGGCCATGCTAAAGCTAAACCTGGTCTTTCTGGTACTGGCCATAGCCCTAGTTCTTCAGGTTCTGTTCCTAAAAAACATATGTTGAAAATGGCAGAGGATTTGATTACTTTGATCAGGGGTTCTATGCCCCCTCCAGAGAAGAGGCCTAGGGTGGAGACAGATTTAGAGGGAATGGAGCATTCTTCAGACTTCTCTGAGTCCTCGGCTGAGGATATTCAGGATTTCACTCCCTATTCAGATTCGGATGCAGAGGATTCCTGTCCTCCTGCTTCTCCTCCAGAGGATTTTTCCTTTTCTGAAACTTTACATTCCATGAGGGAACATTTCAAGTGGGAAGGTCAGGATTTTTCAGATTCTCGAAAAAGGCTTAGAGAATTTTTGTTTTTGCCATAACATAGGCCTTTGGCTATTTCCCCTGTCTTGGATGTTGTTCAGGATGTTTTTTCTGAAGCTTCACTTAATCCTGATTCTTTACCCCCTGCCCCTGTCAAGCCAGACAGGTATTACAGAGTTCCAGAGGCACATAAATATTTGTATGAGAGTCCTAGAGCTGACCCGGAAACTATTATTCAAGGGCCGAAGGGTGTCAGGGCTTCTGTGGTTAAGAATCCAGTTCCTTTGGATAAAGATTCTAGAGCGTTGGATAGGTGGGGGAAAAAAGTGTACACCTCCTCTACGTTAGCTATGAGGGCTTTAAATTGCCAGTTTCATATGCTGAAGTATCAGAATTTTTTGTTGGGTCAATTGAAATCTAAGGTGGATGCTTTATCTGAGGGTATAGAGTGTAAGGAATTGCAGGAGTTGGTTCATGCTTCAGATCAAGTTGGTAAACATTCCTTGCAGTGTGGCTTCGATGCTCTTCAGGCTTCATCCAGGGTGGCTGCTACTGGCTCAGTTATTCGTAGACATGCCTGGCTTAAGGATCAAAATTTGTCAGAGTATGTTAAAGCTCGGATTTTGGATGCTCCTCTTCAATCTGAAGTTCTTTTTGGTTCCCCTGTGGAGTCAGTTTTGAAAAAGATGGAAGATAAAGCTAAGTCTATGCAGACGGTTAAGGATTTTTTGCAAGTGCAGCCCCCTAAGTTTAGCAGGAATTGGCCTGCTAGAGGATGGTCCTACCCTTCTTCGGATTTTCAGTCTAAGGGCAGATCTAGACGTGGTAGAGGCAGGGCTCACGCTCAGGGTTCTTTCAGGCCTAGGACTTGGAGTTCTCCTGCACAGTCATCTGGTGAGGGCAGGGGTCAGCCTTTTCGTAAACAAACCCAATGACCTGTATTTTCAGCTGCCAGATCCTTCTTTTCTGGCAGCTCCTCTAGGAGGAAAGTTGGCACTTTTCAAACAAAACTGGCATTTGGTCACCCAGGACAAATGGGTGTTGGAAATAATAAATCAAGGTTACAAGTTTTATTTTCACACTTTTCCTCCTTTCAAAGGTATGCCAGATGTCCCTCCTCAGCAAAGGCTGGAGGCTCAGGGACAAATTTCTTTGCTTTTACAGATGGGAGCAATCCAGGTGGTACCTCCGTCAGAAGTGGGCCTAGGGTTTTATTCCCGTCTATTCCTAGTGCCAAAGAAAGGAAACACTTGGAGGCCAATTCTGGATTTGTCCATTCTCAATACCTACCTAGACATTCCAAAGTTCAAGATGTTAACATTACAACAACTTCTGCCTATGCTAGGCAAAGATCACTGGATGGTAACTCTGGATCTCAAAGAGGCCTATCTTCACATCCCTATCAGGCCCAGCTGCAGGAGATTCCTGCGATTTCGGGCTGGTACTTCTCATTATCAGTTCTCTGCATTGCCCTTTGGTTTATCTACTGCGCCCAGGGTGTTCACAAAAGTTCTGGCTCCTGTAATAGCTTTCTTCAGACAGAGGGGAATACAAATTTATCCTTATCTGGACGATTGCCTGATTCTGGCTCAAGACAAAGACAAGTTACTTCAACATCTACAGTATGTAATGGCAGTTTTAAGGTGCCTGGGGTATTCTGTGAACGAAATAAAGTCCAGTCTAGTGCCCTCTCAGGACATGTGCTTTCTGGGTGTGAGACTGAATACAGCTTCTCAGATGGCTTTTCTGACCCCGGACAAAGAACTCTTCACCTATACTTCCAGAAATTATCAGTTCTGTCCAGGCTGACTGCAAGGACAGTCCTTCAAGCCTTGGGGTTCATGGCATCTTGCATTCATGCATTCTAGTACTTCCCAATGCCAAACTGCATATGAGGAAGCTACAATGGTATCTCAAAAGTGTATGGACTCAACACTGCCACGATTTGGACACTGTCATTCGGATAATACCTTGCATCCAGAAGGAATTCTTGTGGTGGGCGCAGGAATGTCACCTAAACAAGGGGCGCTCTGTGACCCGACCAGAGGCGAGTCAGATCATAACGACGGATGCCTCAGACTTGGCTTGGGGAGCACACTTCAATGGGAAATGGATTCAAGACACGTGGCCTCCCAGACTACAGCATTTGCATATCAACATGAAGGAAATGTTAGCAGTCCAGTTTGCCCTGATGGCTTTCAAGGGCCTACTTCAACCAGGACAGGTGTTGATTCAAACAGACAACACAACAGTCATGTGGTACATCAACAAGCGGGGGGAACCCATTCTTACCCTCTTTGCAGACAAGCAATGATATTGTGGGAGTGCTCTGAGTTTGCACATCACTCTTCAAGCACGGTTTCTGCCAGGAGCACAGAACTCCCTAGCGGATGTATTGAGCAGACAAATTGTGGATCCCCATGAGTGGAAATTGGATCCTCAGGTATTCCAACAGTTGACAGTGGCTTGGGGAACTCCAGACATAGATCAGTTCGCTTCTCCTCTAAATTTCCAACTACCAAAATTTTGCACAAAGATGTTTCACCCAAAAGCTTGGAAAGTGGATGCTCTATCTTTCAGCTGGCACAACCTACACGTCTATGCTTTCCCTCCTCTGCCTCTCCTTCCCAAGGTATTCTTGAAAGTCAGGCGGGACAAGCCTTGCATGATTCTAATAGCACCAGATTGGCCACGTCAGCACTGGTATCCTCTGCTGAGGAGTTTAATTCAGGAGCCCCCTTGGCCTTTGCCACAGCTTCCTCACTTGTTGTCCCAGTCAAGCAATCATTTGCTCAATATCAGGGTGCAGTCCCTGCATCTCACAGCCTGGCGTATTCTGTTTTAGAGCCGGTGGGGTCTCAGCTTCCTCAACAGGTTTTAGATGTCATTTTGGAAGCCAGGCAGCCCAGCACTAGAAAAGTTTATGCTGATAAATGGAGGAGATTTTTTCTCTGGAGCACAACAAAGGGCTTTGATGTCTCGGTGCCTAATTTGAGTTTTACACTACAGTACCTTACTGAATTACTAGACAAGGGTTTGTCTTTTTCCTTTGTGAAGGTGCATGCTGCAGCCATTTCTGCTCACTATGATTGTGACCCTCCTTTATTTTCTCACCCTTTGTTTAAGCAATTTCTTAGAGGGGCAAAAAATATAAGACCCCACGTAGAGCTCCTACTCCTTCCTGGGATCTCAATTTTGTGTTGGAGAAGCTTACTTTACCTCCTTTTGAACCTGCAGCTACAACTGAATTGAAGTTTTTGTCTTGGAAGACTGCTTTTTTGTTGGCCATTACTTCTGCTAGGAGGGTATCTGAATTGCAGGCTCTCATGGCTGTTGAACCCTTTCTGATATTCCATAAGGATAGAGTTTCTTTGCGTACTAACCCTACTTTTATGCCAAAAGTCATTTCTAATGTGGCCTTGAACCAGTCTATCCATTTGCCTACTTTTTATGCTGATCCCCAAAATAAGGGGGAAAAAGTCTTGCATTCTTTGGATATCCACAGGCAGCTGCGTTATTATTTGAGCAGAACTAAAGAGTTCAGACAGTCTCAACAGTTATTTGTTTCCTTTGCTTTGGGTTCACAAGGGAAAGCTATTTCAAAGCAAACTATTTCTAAGTGGATTGGTCATTGTATTGCTTTTTGTTATTCTCATCATGGGAAGAATGTTCCCGCTGGGATCAGACCTCATTCCACTAGGGCTACTGCCACATCTACTGCCTTTTTGAGGGGGGTAGCTACTAAGGATATTTTGGAGGCAGCTACTTGGAGTTCAATTCACACTTTTACTAAGCATTGCCATCTTCCTCTTTATTCCAAGTCTAGGGTGGGGTTTGCCACTGCAGTCTTACAGGGCATGTTAGCAGCTCCTAATGCTTTTTAGTTTGCCAGCCTCCCTTTTCCTTTGCTTTGGGATTCTACCCACAGGTTATGACTGCAGCAATGTGAGACGAAGAACATAGTACAGTTTTGTACCTACCATAAATGTAGATGTTCGAGGATCCACATTGCTGCAGTCCTATTTTCCCTCCCTCCTTCCCCTCTATAGTTTGGGGTTGCTGTTGTTTCTTTGGGATGATTATTTGCTCACTTGTGGTTGTTGGGTATTTACTATTTTGGCTCTGGCCTTTCTTTTTTAAGGCCTTCTGACATCTGGGGCAAGAAAGACTGAGGATATGGCATCGGTCATGCGCTTAAGTACTACTACGTACTGACGTCAGCTCCGGGCGCCCATGACCGACGCCAGCCTAACTCTTTGGTATTCGGGCCAACCGAGGACAGCGGACTACCCACAGGTTATGACTGCAGCAATGTGGATCCTCGAACATCTACATTTATGGTAGGTACAAAACTGTACTTTTGAGAGTGGGCAATCACTTCAAACTGCTTTCTCATTGCAACGCACAAGGCAAGCCATCACTCTGGCAGATGGACTCCACAGGTCTATTCTGAGCCTCACAAGTCGCCCCTCAGACAGTAGTGATCTTGATTTTCAGCCACTGGGGCCAGCCTTGCTGCAACCTATTTGCCTCGCCCCTCAGCAACAAGTGCAGCAAGTACTTCACTCTGATCCCCCTCAGGGAGGAGTCATCGAGGGATGCTGTGATTCAGGATTGGCCCCCAGGTGTCTTCTGCTCTCCCCCCCCCCCCCCATCTTGAAGTTCCTACAGAAAGCAAGTAGGCTAAAAAGCTCAGTCATCCTCATTGCCCCATTCTGGCCTCATGTGGTATGGTTCCCCTTCCTCTGGTCTCACTTGAAATTTCCTCCATGGATACTGGAACCCACTCAGGATCTCCTGTCATACATTGGGGATCCAGCATCCCAATGTACATGCTCTCAAGCTGACTGCATGGTTTCTGGACTTACAGTAATAGTCAAAACGATCCAGGCGCTCTTCCCCAATCCGTGACATTATCTTGGCCTCTCAGAAAGCCTCCACCAAGAAAGTCTACGGAGGCAAATGGAAAAGATTTTCATTTTGGGCTTCCAGTCAGAATATTGACCATTTTTCAGCACCTGCTTCAGCCATTCTGCAGTTTATCAGTACTATTTTCAAGGATGGGACTAGTTTTGCTACTATTAAATTTTAGTTGGCAGCTATATCCAATTTCCACATGGGAAATGAATCATCATCTCTGACATCATCTAGATTATTTAAAGCTTACATGAAGGGAATCTTCCTCCTCTGACCTCATGTAAAGGATCATTCTCCTTCTTGGGAATTGGCAGTGGTTCTTCAGAGGTTAACTTGGAAACCCTTTGAACTGGCGGATAAATGTGATATGAAGTTTTTCTTAGAAAACAATATTTTGGGTGGCTGTCACTTAAGCAAAAAGAATTTCTGAGCTTCTGGCCTTATCGGTTAGGCCACCTTACATTGTTTCACAAGGATCGGGTGTCTGTTCGAACCATCCCTTCCTTTTTGCCTAAAATGGCTACGGAGGCCAACATTAACCAGTCTATACAGTTACTGGTCTTCTTTCCAAACTTTTCCAATAAAGGTGAGTAAATGCTGTGCCTTCGTGATGTCCGTAGGCAATTACGTTTTTATCTTTGCAGAACAAAACAGTACAAGTAGTCTGCATTGTTTTTTTTCCTTTACCCAATTGGGTCAGGCAGTTTTCTAAATTACTCTAGCCAAATGGATCACTGATTGTATTTCACTGTTTTATTCTCAAAATGGTTTGGATTTGCCTCATCCTCCTAGAACTCACACCACTAGATATATGGCAATTTCATCTACCTTTTTTTCAAGAACTTCCATTGATGACATCTACGCTGCAGCCACTTGGACAAAGACTCATACCTTTGTTACACATGACAAGTTAGACATGGTCTGCAGAAGCAAGAGCTTCCATTGGATCGACAGTGCTTTGGCATATCCTTCCCTGACAGTTTCCCGAGAGTTACATAGGTGGGGACTCTGACCCATTCATGAGGAAGAATGAAAAGGACAACATCAGATTTAGAAGATATGTACTTAGCTTAACTTGGCATCTGTGTTGCCCATTTTCATTCTTCCTCACCTTCCCTCCCAGCCATACCCCCAGCCCTGTCATTTTTAGAAGGATCTTTGGATGATATTGGAACCGGCATATTCCTGGTTTGAGCCTCACTCTTTTTTTTTTTGTCTGTTCTATCTCTATAACACAGTGGGGATAAAGCAGCAAACTCAAATCTGAGGAGGTGGGGATGGAGTAGGGCAGTATGGGTCAAGGGAGGAGTTTTGGATCCAATGTCTGGTAGATGCAGCTGAGTTGGCTCCGAGACCCATTTGTGAGGAAGAATGAAAATGGAAAACACAGATGCCAAGTTATGACAAGTATATAACTCCTAATTAGATGAAGTTGGATGAATATCTTACTAGACGAGGGCATGACCACAGAAGCACTTGGTGTAGGTTAACCTGTAAGTGTCAGTCTTGCTGTCTCAGAATGGCACAAAGATGGGCATCATGCTGTGCCCAGAATGACTCTAGCAATCGTATTACATACAGGGCTGAGTTTATGGTTCTCCCATTGGTTAAGATAAAACTGATGCCATTGCTGCGTAGGAGCAAATGAAGAACTCCTGTAGTTTTAATCATAGGGATGAAGGATTGTTTGAATTTGTGCAGTTGTCACAACTTTCAGTTTTTCTCTCAATGGGGCTAACCAGTAGAGGACCTGATAGCCAGCCAGTGGAGACGCATCAGGGCTGTAAAGCTCGTTGCCCTTTAAGGGATTAAAAAAATACTTGAGATCCATTTTCTAATTTAGGAAATAAAGATTACACCACAGCTGCTAGCATAGTGGGGGAAGGGCCAGAATGAAGTAAAGCTACATTGCCCACATATTGAATAGGGGCAAGTCCAAAACTTGTCTTTATATCTCATTTATAGAGAGGCAAAACAAGTGGGCCCCAAATACAAAACCTCAGGGTATGCCAGCCATTACTGCTGTTGCAGTTGAAAAGATTGTCATTAAACTTTAAATTGTCTCATCTCCCTTCCAATTATCTGTTGTTTTACTTGATGACCTAGTTATTGCTAGTCCATATTGGGTTATATAGTGGCAAGGAATGGAATAGTCACAGACAGTGCTGAAATCCAAGAAGATGATTCTGTATATTTGTCTTCATCTATGGCAATCAGATTAGGGATTGAGAGGGCTCAGCAGTCTCTATCCTATGTTTAGGCTTGAATCCATACTGGAAATCAGTTAACGTATTAATATAGAGAGGTAGGATAATAAGTTCTAGATGCTCAGCATGTTGATTAATAACGGTTTGCTGGCCCTTAGAAATATGGGTTATGCGGGCAATTTCCCACTGCTGTTAGCTCCCTTTTGTTAAGGCATTGTGATTTGGTTGACAGTCATCTTCAGGAGTCTAGGTAGAATGTTTTCTGCTGTGTAGTGTATATAGTCTATAAAGTTGATTCCTTAGCTTAATATATTCTATAAACATGTCTTTTATTGTCTTTTGTGTGGTTCAGTCAAATATGTACTGACGAAACTAGCTGCACACATCTGGTTATTAAAGCCATCCTGTTATACAAAATATTACATGTCAGAAGCAAAGAAGTTTGATGCATTTTAACTCTCCATTATCTGGTAGAAGGTACAAGTGAATACATTTAAATGTACATATACCAAACAAATGCTTGCTGAAAGAAGTATTTGAAAGTAAGGCATGTAGTCTTCTGCTTGAGAAACTGTTAACTTGCCAGCCAGCAGTTACCTGTCTCTTTAGGGTACTGTGTAAAGTGGAAGCTCTGGATCCACAAACTCAATTTGATCCTTAAGCTTAAAAAGGAATATCATGCTGTGTTTTTTCAAGTTGCAAGGGAGGGGGGGGGCCTTAATGTTTATAAGTTCATAACATCTTTATGTTTTGACAGAGAGAATGCTGCAGTGATGAAGCAGAAGTAAGCTAAGAAAGACTGTCCTTTATCATTTTTTCACATAGGCTCAAGGTCCTGAGTTTTAGTGATTAATGTTACTGAATTAAGGAATTGGGTCAAAGATGTTATTTGGTGAGTTTTAGGATACGTTAGTGCATGAGACAGAATTTGCATGTGGTATGTAAAAGTGCTTGGACAGAAGGGCAGATTACTGAGGGACTCAAGTTTAACAGTAAGTGAAGAAACTGGTATGTGCTGTGTGAGTGAAATTCTTATCGCCGTTGTTTGTTTCTGATGACTTGTTGCAGTTAAACTCTTTTTTTCTAGAGGCTCCTTTAGCTGTTTAAAACTTTCATTTAAAGGCTCACTGCTTCTTTTCAGCTGTGAGAAACATTTCTGCAGTTCACCCTCTCTCCCTGTTGGTATAGTGTTTTTATAGTTGGTGGCTTTGCAGTTGCCCGCCCCTAGTGTAAATTTGATCTGGGACCCTCCTCCCAGTCTAGTGTCATTACCTCATTCTACCCAGTACAGAGAGAACATTTGAGAAGGCCAATCAGCTTAGTTTCTGCTACTCCTTTCTCTCTTTCCAAAAAAAAAAAAAACTTTTTCTAAGCTTGTTTCCTGCCTTTCCTGTGGATAGTCTAGCCTGGATATAGATTTGCTGTGTCCAGGACTATTTGTAGGCTTCTAGGGCCCAAACCTTTCTGTGTTGGAGGGAAGCCTTCTAGCTTACTGCGTTTCTTAGAACTAGCCAGTTTTTTGTTTCAGCACTTGTTCAGAACTTATTGTAAGCTACAAATTACTACAGCACTCAACTTTCCTCACTGTCTAGAGGAAAACAGTTTCTAGTACTTAACAAATAAGCACCTATCCAGGCATGTCTAAGGGTCAGCCCCCGGTGTGTTCTCCTGTCTACCTGATGAATTTGGGCATCTTGGGGCAATGCAGTAATTGCCTCATGTACACAGACAACCCTCTCCTCCTACCACCCAACACTACAACCTGTGAGAGATGCACTTATATAACCAAACTGGAAGCAAAGCTCTCTTCACCGAAGACTGGACTAGACAGTCAAGAGGAGAAGGTAAACACTTGCACCACACCACACTCAGCACATAGTCCCTCAAAACTTACACCACCAAAACACACACATAGAAACACAAAACACACACCTACATTCACGGAGACTCTCAGTAAAAACCTGCCCAAGCAACAGGGACCTCCAAAGCAGAAACACAAGCAACCTCCAGCCCCCAACACAACCCAAATGACACACAGCCCACAAACTCAGTGTGCCACTCAACCACAGCCCATAAGGCATAACAACGTACCCAACACTCTAGTCATAGGTGACGCTATAGTCAGGCACACTGATGTTCCACTCACCAGGCTAAACAAGGAGAAAGTTACTGTCAGCTGCCTGTCGGGTGCCAGGATCCGCCACATAACGCATGCACTCAGGTCACTCCACAACAAGTAAAAATATGACTCTCTCATTGTCCATGTTGGTGTTAATGACCTGAGATGTACCTCCTTGGACTACATGAAAAGGGACATGGAGGAGCTGTCTGATCTTGTAGCCCAGGCAGGTATGACCCTAGCCCTGAGTAGCATCCTGCCATCACCCAGAATGATACCACAGTACAAGGACAAAATGATTGACTTTAACAATTGGCTAAGCTTCTGGTGTCATTTTAAGGGGATCCAGTATCTGTCTGCCTGGGATGACATGATCGACAAGCCACGATGCTTTGCCAGAGATGGCCTGCACCTGTTGCCCCTGGGATTCCGGATAGTGGCTAAGGCTCTAGCCACCCCTATAGTGCCTTTTTTAGGCAAGGTTCAAATGACAAATTCACCACCCTAACAAGTACAGGGAAGAAGAATCTGAGGGTATTGCTACTCAATGCTAGAAGTCTAAACCTCAAAATGCACTCTCTCGAGACGCTCCTTAAAATGGAGAACATCGACATCTGTGCAGTAACAGAGACCTGGTTCAAGGCTCCAGAGAGTACCCCTGCATTACCAGGCTATAATTTATACCACACCTTTCGGTCACCTAACCTGGACCGAAACACTAAAGGCAGAGGCGTGTCAATATTCATTAAGGATATCCACACCTCCAGGCTAGTTGCTCAGCATAATGCATCCGAGATTATCCAAGTGCAACTAACTCTGGGCAAGACCGCGATCCAAATTGTAGCTTGCTACAGATCCCCCACCATGCCCCAGGATTCCCACTCATTTCTTAATACACTGGAAAATATTAGGGTACAACCTAACACCCTAATAATGGGCGATTTCAACTACCCTACCATTAACTGGGAAAACTACTCGTGTACCAACTCTTGTGCTCAACGTTTCCTGGAATTAATAAATTCCAATGCCATGGATCAACTTATCCACACCCTCACCAGGGGCAGCAATATCCTAGACCTGGTTATTACCAACATGGGCAACCAGTGCTCCACATCGGAGGTAAATTCCTCGTTGGTCAGATCCGACCATAAGCTAATCACCCTAGACATCCACATCCCTCCCCCACTCCCCATTAGGGAAACCACAGCAAAAAATTTCTCCAAAGCTAACTTCACGCTTAAGACAGAAGTGGCAAACTTCACGACACCCATGCTGACGGACAATAGAGATATGACTGCTGAATCCTACACAAATGCACTTTATAAGCACTTACATGAGTGCATGGATCGTGCAATCCCTAACAGAACCAAGATGCTATCTTCCAAAAAAAGGAAGCCAATCTGGTGGTCCCCTGCCATAAACAAACTCTACAACAGAAGAAAGAACCTGTTGCAAAAAAGAGTAAAATCCCATGATTGGAGAAACTCCCTGGTCAGCTTCAGTAAGAAGCTGAGATCCCTCATAAAATCCTCCAAAGCTAGTTATGGAAACAAAATCGCCACTGACTCTAAAGACAACCACAAAGCATTGTATAGCTATGTCAAGAATCTCAATGGCAACACTCAGATCTGCTCCATTAGCCTATTGAGCCTGGTCTGCAAGGCTATGGAACTTGTAAACAATGACATTGGTAATCTCCAAACTCAGGACCCCACCCAGTTCGGGTTTGTAAAAGGCAGATCATGTCTCCTAAACCTGATAGACTTCTTTGAAGCAGTCACAAAGCCGTAGATGAGGGTAAGGTGGTTCACACAGCCTATCTAGATCTCGCCAAGCTTTTGACACCACCCCCCACTCTGGAATTATAGATAAACTCACTAAACTAGGTATAAATCCTTATGTCACAAGATGGGTTGCCAACTGGCTCACTGACAGAACCCACACTGTGAAAGTAGCAGACTCCAAATCCAGCTTCAGACCAGTGACACGTGGAAGTACCACAGGATTCAGTCCTGGGTCCTCTCCTGTTTGGTATCTACTTCTCTGAAGTACAGGCCAACACAGAAGGTCTTTGGCTAACGAAGTTCACAGATGACTGCAAACTAGGAGCCATAATCAAAACTCCAAAAGATGTGGACATCCTACAAAAGGGCCTCGCTGAGACAGATGCCTGGTGTCAAAGCCATGGCCTCAAGCTCAGTGCCAAAAAGTGCATTGTCATTCCTTTTGGTAAAACTCGGTACCCATGAACTACCACATAGGTGGTAGTCTACTTAACACCGAAAGTGTGATGAGACCTTGGGACACAGGTGGACAGTAGTCTCTCTTTTGATCACATCGCCACAGTAGTCAGGAAATCCTTCTATGTGGCACACCTCATCACAAAAGGTTTCTCATCCAGGAAAAAAGAGGTCATTGTTCCCCTCTACTCGTCACTCATTAGACCCATTATAGAGTACAATGCCCCTTTTGGTATGTACCTCACAAGACATCTACAGTAACTGGAAAGGCCACAGAAATACCTCACAAAGAGGATTACCGGCCTCAAAGAGATGCCCTATGCAGACTGTCTCAAAAAACTGCAGCTTTACTCCGTTGCATATCTCTGCCTAACACACAAAGCTATGTCAAACCCAGAGCTTTTAAACATGCTCCGCTTAAAGAAATCCCAATCCCTGCGAGCTACACGCTCTAGGGACCTAAACCTAGTCACCACAATAAACAGAACATGCTGGAGGGATAGATTCCTGTCCCAGAGACTTCCCATACTCTGGAACAAACTACCTATCTATATCAAACAAAGCTCCTCATTAGCACTGTTCAAGAAAAGTCTTGATTGGATGGGAGATCGGAAATTCACCCCGGGGATCAATTCTGTGGTTCTGCTCGACAGTGGCACAGGAAAATAATTTTCTTGGGTGGTGAAAGCCAGGGTACCTTTGGCTAGGCTTATATAGGCCCGAGGGCCAATAGCCTAGTACTTACCTATGAACCTAAGAGCTCAATGACAATAGGTATGCATGAAAATGGCTTCTATGATATAAAAGTGATATGTGAAATCTCAGGCAAGATTTTTAAATAAGAGAAGCCTTGCCAGTTGGTTGGGCTCTAAGCATGGTAACATAAAAGGTCCTTCTATTTAAGTCTGCAAAAGCTATGGGAGAAGGACTTACTTTGCTGAACTGTGTAAAAGGATTACTATAAAAATATACGGTCAGCTCTACACATATTAAAGCACAGTCAAGAAAATTAGTTATTTATACACGTGTAAGTTTGCTTGTCAAACTTATGACAAACCTTCAGGAAGCTTGATTGTTGTATCCTTGATATTTTCTACATCCGTAGGGTCATACGAGATTACTAGGCTAATAGCTTAACAGCCCTTACAAGCCTAGCCAGTAGAATCCCATTTTACCCAGTGTTATGGCCCATGGGGCAAGAGGATGACATGAGTCTGAGTCTGTGTCTGTAGTATCTTACAGATTACCTATGTCCATAAGGGACATAGACACTACCCCAGGTTTGAATTTGCAATTCCCCATCCATTGATCCAAATTGTATTTGAAGAGGACCAGGGAAGGGCTCTGCTTAACATGAATAGGAAGCCTGTTCCAAAAAAGGGGCAATCTCTAAGATACATGTCTCTCTCCATTATGTTTTGTTTGAATTTCTAAGTTTAGATACTTAGATTGGGTGACATTTGACTTGCAGATGTGTAGCAGCTCCATCAGGCTGGGATTTGTTAGTGCCTTGTAGGTCAGGCATTGGTCACCCCTTAATAGTTGGTAGGAGACATAGTAAATGGAATAGGGCTTTTAGTGCATCTGCATAGGACATGTTGTTTACACCCTATATTTTCTTTGTGTGGAACCTCTGAGGTCACTCCAGCTGCATGCCAAATGGCACATTGTGCTCAATTATTGGTCTAATAAGGGCTGAGTACAGTGGGACTATAATTGCCATGGATCTGGATAAGTTGTGCCACATAGGACTTCCTCACTACTGTAGACACATGACAGTCAGAATTCAGGCAAGTTTCTATCTGTGTACCTAGATCTCTCACCTCTGAGTCTACTTGTAAGTGTATGCTATTCGTATTTTTGAAATTTGCAGGGGTATTTGACTTCCCAAAGAATATGATGATGCATTTTTTTGCATTTAGTTCTAGGCCGTGGTTCTGGCATCAGTTTGTCTCATCTAGACCCTCATGAAGGATATCTAGATCATTGGGGGAATTCATTGATTGCCCCCAGGTTGCAGTCATCAGCAGACTTTGTCATCCAGAGGCCTACCGTAGTATCCTTGACTTCAAAGAAGTATATTCTTAACAGGAGTGGTCCCACCACAGAGCCATATGGCGCACCACTAGTAACTGGCCTCTTATTGGATCTGGATTCACACTTTAACATGTGTCCTGTCCATGAGTCAATTGGTTATCCATCTGCTGACATAAGGATTTGACTGGTTCTGTAAGTTTATTTATAATACCTGAGTGGGGAATTGTCAGATGCCTTGGCCAGGTTGAGGTAGTCAGTATGTACTGTTTATTCCTCATCCATGGCATTGCTAATTTTCTCAAAGAAATGCATCAAATTCAGTAGGCATGACCTGCCCTTGACAAAGACAGTATGGGTCGGATCCAGTGTTTGGAAGTTTTCTCTGTCATTATTTATCAGGTCCATGCTTAGTTTTTCCATGGTCTTGCCTACAAGACTACCCAAATGTATGGGTCTGCAATTTCCCAGGTCAGTAGATGGTCTCCCTTTATACAGAGGGATGACTGTTGCTGTCTTCCACTCTATCAAGACAGAGAAGTTGTGGTTAACTCATTTACTGCAATGGAGTTTAGGTGGTTTGCAGTATAACTTCCAATGGGTGGAGCCTAAGCTTTTTCACAGAATCAAATTGTCCTCACATTTCAAACAAATGTGTACATCTCTGGAAGCATAGGGGTTATGAAAAAAGTATAAATGGCAAACTCTTCAGCACAAACTATTTTTATAGTAGTAGTATTCTAGTAGTTTTCTTTAGGTTCTAGGTCTTAAACCGAATTCAGTCACAGTAAACACAGTATACATTTGTAATATTTTGTAAAGAACTTACAATATCTCAGCAACCTCTCAAGTTATTCACATACTGTCTCAGCAGTGTTTTATGCATCTGGTTGATAGGTTTCACATGAGGCTAAGGAGTTCTATCTTACTTGGTTGTTGAGATATTTGGAAAAATGTGAATATTATATCTATATAAATTAATATCACAAAAACAACAGTATCTGTTTACCTGCACTAGACGGAGATCAAATATTAATGCAGTTAAGTTTATTTTCTAAGCTTTATGACAAAATATTTTAAAACCTTGTACATAGCATGGTTTTGAAATTATTGATGCAAATATGAACAAACAATATTTGATGCCTAGAGATGTCAGTAGGAGTTAACTGAAGGATGCCCCAGAGGAGTCACTTGGATGTAATGTATAGAGATCCTCCTGGACCCGATAAGTCCTAATTTAAGCTGTTTAAGAGGTAGTGATGTCCCATATTTGTGAATACCAGGTCTAGGATGTTTGTTCCCCTTGTGGGAGTGCAGAATAGCTACTCCAGGACATTTGAATTTACAGTGTCAAGAAATCTTTAGGCCTGCATGTTAGTGGTCATGTATGCCTTCCAATTAATGGAGGGGTAGTTAAAATCACCCATGAGTATGGTATTGGGCTGGATGGTGTTATTCTAGTAACTTCAAGTTTGATGTACGAGTTTCCTGGTTCATGGTGAGGACCTATAACTAGCAAAAATATGGTATTGAATGTCTCCTGTAGTTAATTGTAGCTCAAGCATGTCATATTGTTCAATCAGCTTTAAGGTGTTTTTGTCCTTTATGTAAATAAATATTCCTGTGCCTTTTGCTCTTTCATGTTGAGGGAGAGGTCAGAACGTATGAAAGGCATTATAGTTATGCACTGCTGGAGTGCTTTCCCTGTCTTTAAACCATGTTTCAGTATTTGCAGAAATGTCACATTTTCCAGGGTGAGAAGAACTTCTAGGGAGTGCAATGTCTTGTTGAGACTCCTAGTATTGAGCAGTAATGCCTTCAGCTTGTTCTGAGTGGCTTTCTGCTATGTTGGAAGGTTTGTCAGTTTAGCAGTGCCCCCAAAAAAACTATATGAGTGAATAATGTGTTGGCCAGTATCTGAAAGCCTAGAAGTGTCAGGTGAATCTCACCCCTGGCAAAGCAGCGTGGCCTGCCAACCATATTCTCCCTGGCTGACTTGGACCCCTTTGGAATGACACCAGTAGCTAAGCCAATTGTTAGTTGATCATTGTCTGCTGGTATTATCATCCTTGGAGATGCTAGAATGTTGCTCACTGTTAGGCTCGTACCTGTTTAACACACAAACTAACAACCAAATCGTGCCTCTCTCCATATAGTCCAGGGAGGTGTGTGTCTGGTCATTCACATCCACATGGACTATGACTGAGTCATACTGATTCTTAGTGTAGGAGACCTGAGTGCTTGCTTGAACTGGTGGACCATGGCCCCTGACAGGCAAGTAAGTGTAACTGCCTCCTTATCCATCCAGTCTGGTAAGAGGGGCATAAGTGCATCTTACAATGGATGCTCCTATGATCAGAATATTGGGTTGTGAAGTGTTTCACCTTATGGAGTTGGTAGTTGAGAGAGACAGTAAGATGTGGCTTTGTGTTGTGATGGGAATTGTCTGTGTACATGCAGAGTTTCTGAGGACTGTACCTTAGAGGCCTTTGAGGTTTGTGTAAGTTGCATTTGAGCACCTTTGCATGTGGGGGGTCTGTATGTGTTGTCCTTTGTGTGAGTGTGGTGAGTAACTGACAACCTGTTTGTTGTTTGCCTGCTTGTGAGAGTCTAACCCCCGTTGTCAATGTGTAACTACATCTCTCATGTACTGTATTTGTGTGTTAGAGAATTAACAGGTTGTCAGTGTACATAAGGCAATTGCTAGATTGCATCATCAGGATGCCCATGTCCACCAATCTGAATGCGGAGATAGCAGGTAAGTGCCCATCCATGTTTGTAGGTCCTGATGTGTACTTGCAAGAGATAAGAGTGGAAAGTGTTTGTAACAGGATGAGGGAAGGGTGCTTACTTGGTGTAATCTGCAGCTGACCTCACCAATGATGCTGCTCGGTGTCCAAACCAGATGCTGTCTGAGCAGTGTTAGTCCTGGGTGCTATAATAAGGTAAGGCAGACATAAATAGTCCTACCTAAATGCATAAATGCTGCTCACCCCTCAAACTGTTTGCCCTGTGAGTAACATGGTACTGAGTTAAAGTTCCAAGGTGGTGTTTATAGGGAAGTTTCAACTTCTGATGATTTCATATATACAAGGCACCAACAGTGGTCTCTGTGTGAAGAGCAGCTTTGCACAAATGGAAGGCTTTGTATGTGATCAGAAAAAAGCAAGTTTTACACTAATTATGCCCTAAGGCCAATCAGGTTAGCTCACAGTGAGCTTTCCACCAGCAATTCCCAGATCATAGGAAGTCACTAGGCTTGTGGCCCTAAGGCCTTTACAAGCCTAGCCAAGAACTTAGCCCATGTTCCAAGAAATTAGCACCCAGTTCACCTTGTCCAGCAGGGGTGCAGGTGGAATCCCAGGGGTGGATTTTCTGTTCCCCATCCAGTCATCCAGGTTGCGCTTAAAAAGGGCTAATGAGGTACTCTGCTTGAAGTGGAGCTGGAGTCTTTTCCACAGAAGGGGGAGTCTCTGGACACAAATCTGTCCCACCAAGTCCTTTCAATGTCACAAACCAGGTTGAGGTCACACATGCAGGTTACTCGAATGGAGCTTGAGCTGCGGATATCAAGGCGGGGTCTGAGATTGCTTTGTATGCCAGACAGAGGTTAGCTCTGAGAAGTCGGTAGGAGACTGAGTAGAGGGACAAGGCTTTTAGCCTCTCTGTGTAAGGTAGATGTTTGAGGCCCTGGATTCTCCTGATGAGGAACCTCTGTGGTCTCTCCAGCTGCTGCATATACTTTGTGAGGTACATGCCAAAAGGGGCATTGTACTAAATAATGGGTCTTTGTAAGGGAGGGATACAGGGATGTTATGACTACCTTGTCCCTGGATGAGATACTCTTATTAATAAGCTGGGCAATGTGGAAAGCTTTCCATACAACAGAGGCAGTATGGTAGTCAAGTCAGTTTGCTATCAGCCCGGGTGCCCAAGTCCCTCACGACTGATTGCGTGCTTAGGACCTTGTTATTAATGTAATTTGTGGAGACGTCACTCTCCCCAAAGAGGATGAGGATGCATTTTTTGGCTTTAAGTTTGAGGCCATGTTTCTGGCACCAGTTATTTGTTTGGGTGAGACCCTGTTGGAGGATGTCACCATCACTAGGGGAATTGATGACAACGCCCAGCTTGCAGTCATCTGCAAACTTGGTGAACCATAGCCCATTGGTTTTGGCCTGCACCTCAAAAAAGAATATTCCAAGCAACAGAGACTCCCAAGACTGATCTGTGGGGTACACCGCTTGTTACGGGTCAACTGCTTGAGGTGGTTTCCGTTATTTTTGACTAGGTGGATTCTGTCATTGAGCCAGTTTGCTACCCATCTGGTAAAATATGGATTGATGCCTAGCTGAGAGAGATTATCTGTTACACCTGAGTGGGGAATAGTATCAAAGGCTTTGGCCAGGTCAAGGTAGGTGGTGTGCACCATCTTCCCCTCATCCTTGGCTTTGTTGACCATCTGAAAGAAGTCTACCAAGTTTAACAGACTTAACCTTCACTTGACGAAACCAAACTGTGAGGGATCGAGTGTTTGGAGGTTGCCATTCTCCTTGTTAATGAGGTCCATGATAATTTGCTCCATGGCCTTGCAGATCAGGCTAGTTAGGCTGAAGGGTCTATAATTTCCTGGATCAGTGGGCGCTCCACCTTTGTGCAGAAGAATGACGGTGGCTGTTGACTCAGCAGGGATTAAGCTGTTACTCAGGCTTTGGTTGAATAGGGTGCCTAATGGTGCTGCACGTTCCTGCCTAAGTTCATGTAGGGTGCAGACTGGTAAGTTATTGGGTCCCATGGAGGCTGTACTGTATTTTCTGCCTTTGAGAGGGCAGTGATTTGTTCCCTAGAGGTAAGGGGAGGGGAGTAGGTGCTGGGTTGTTCTGATGTACTGATGGGCTGGACAGAGAGGTGACGTTTTCACTGAATCTCTGTCAGCAGGTTAGCTATATCTACAGTGTTTGTGTATGTGGTGTCCTTGACCACCAGTTCTGAGCAGATCTGGGTGCTTCCTTTAAGATTGCGGACATATGCAGAGAAATTCTTTTGATTGTCTTCAGTAGATGTGGACAGTTTGGACTCTGTTTGCTTTGGAGGATTTCACTAGTGCTCTAATTTGTTTATTCATGCTAAGGAGAGATTGCTTCCAACTAGGCACCTGCGCCTTCTTGTCTGGACATCACTTTTTTTTCCTTTTATTGTAGAGTTTATTGCATATGTCCATCAGACAGGTTTACTCTTCCTTGAGGAGGATGTTTTTGTCCTGTCTGGTGTTTCTGATTACATGCAGCTATATAAATGCTCATATAGTATGGGAGGGGGCTGCAAAGCTGTTTATACCTTCCTCAGGAGGTTGTAATAAGCTTTGGAGAATTGTTTTTGTTTGACCGTATCTTGGGGCATCAGATCAAAGATGGTGACTTTGAAAGTGACCGCTATGTGGTTTGGTCTTACCTGGGAGGATGATACTGTAGGGATGCTGCAGTGGTTACTCATGTTGGTTAATACCAAGTCCAAGATATTTTCACCTCTTGTGGGGATGTCGACCAGCTAGTCTGAGACATTGCATTAATGAAATCAAGGAATCTCTAGGCATTTGTGTTTAGGCATGAGTAGTAGTTCTGTCTGTGGTTAGTCAGTCACCCAGGATCAGAGTAAAGGGTTGACTCTTGATAGATTCAAAGAGGTCCCTAGCTATGATTTGAATAGGGGTCCTGTCAATGGTTAACTGCACCTGATGGTGTCTCCTGTGCGCCATACTGTTTGACCAGCCTGGAGTAAGTTTTTATATATAAATATATATATTGCTACTCCACCTTATTTTGCTTTGCTGCCTATGGTTTGGAGTCTGAATGTAGAATGGGATGAGTAACCTGGTATGGCTGGGTTGCTTTCCACAGCTTTGAACCAGGTTTCTATGACTGCACAAATGTCAGTATGTTTCAGGGTTATGAATGCTTGCAATGAGTGTAGCTTCATGTTTAGACTCCTAGCGTTGAGCAGCATGACCTTTAATTTGCATTTGATGAAATGTTCATGTTGGTAGTTATGACCTCATGGCATTGCCTAAAAATGGCACTATGGGAGAGGCAAGAGCATTTGCCGGGAACCTGAAGCCCAAGGGAGACAGATGGTGAAGTTAGCCCTCTCCTGCCACAAGAGTACAGATTTTTGACCCTGTTAATTTAAAATGACTGGTTTGGAGCCCAAATGTTAAGAAACCATAAACAGATGCCTAATAACTAACTATGAAACACTAGATACAATGTAGTTCCGTGCAAAACAGCAGCCTTTGCAGCAGGTTCAAAAATGCAACTGTAAAGAAGTGAACAAAAAATAAATAGCATAGTAAACTTTCAGAGTATAGTGAATATAAGCACTCTCTTTAAATGTTTGAGTCAGTACAGGGCACTGGCATGGTGAGCAGCTCCTTGCAAATGTGCCAAATGTATACCAGCACTGGGAATACAGAAAACTGACCACTGAGCCCTCTGGCCAATGCAACTACACTTAGAGCCCTTTTGTGTGTTTCTGTACTCATACCAGGCAAACATGTACTGTAACTAGATGAGTAGTCAGAGTCCTCCTAATGTAAAAGCACAGTAAAAGTGTCTGGAGTGAAATGCAACAACAAACAAACTTAAGGAAAGGGCAATAAATAGTTCAGAATGACAGTGATGTACTTTAAACAGCTTTTAAAAATGTGATTATTTAGAAGTGCTTTGCTTTGTAGAAATGAGCCAAGAGCCACTCAGTCGTGCAGAATTTATAAAGGCACCAAAAACAAGGTAAACTGGTTAATAAGCCCTCCAGACAATAAAACTATGTGCAGGAATCCCTAGTGTGTCCTCTTGATATAAAAACTCAGAAAAGAGCTTGCTAGAGTATAGAAATGCCCTACTTTATCCAGCAGCTAGTTAGATAATGAATTTGGAGCAAATTAATCAGTAGAACAATGAGAGGCAAAATGCACTTTTTTCAAAGTAGGCAGAAAGACAAATCGGGATGTCAACAGCAGTATCGAAACAAAGAGCTTATAAAGCTTAGTTTACTTTAAAGGTGGGCAGCTGAAAAATCGCCAAGTTTAAAAAGCAGATCAAGGAATGGGAGGATGGGTGGGAAACTGGAGTGACTGACAGTGCATAAAGTTTTTGTAGGCCATGAGTCTCATCAGAAAAGTCAAGGCCACAGATATGCTCTATGCTTTTATGCATCACTCAAGAAACAATTTAACCATTGAAAAAAATCATGTGAAGTATGCAAACTGAGTAATTTAGGCCAAGCAGATTTCTGAAAACAGGAAGAAGTGGATTGGGTAAAACAGAAATCAGCTCTGTCAGTTTAAGCAACTTGCAGACAAAAAAGAGAGTGCTTTCCTCAACAGCAGGTAGGGTTACCACCTGTCCCACTTTGCGATGGACAAGTCCCTCTTTGGGCAGTTGTATCCTGACAAAAAAATTGTAAAAATGGCAAATGTCCTGAGATTTTAGGACAAAATTATTTCCTATATTTTATGTAATAGTTGCATAAAACAGTTATTCTGTATCTGAAATACCTAAATGTTATAAGAAACAGAATAAGCAACTGAAATGCTACAAGAATAAGCTTTTATTTAGGCAAGAAAGTTGAGTTCTAGCCTTTGGTACTGGCCATGGGTATGTGTTGGCCTGTAAAATCTGATGATTGTACCAAAAATGTCCCACGTTGGCCATTTGAAAAGGTGGCAGCCCTAACAGCAGGGAGTCCCCAAAAGTGCTTGTAGAAAAGAAAAATGTGTGTACACACAGATTTTTTTTTATATATATATATATATATATATATATATATATATATATATATATATATATATATATATATTTGAGAGAGAGAGAAACTGAAAGAAGAATAAAACAAAAATAGGCTCTGGAGCGCGAGCAACCGAGGCGAGTAAAAAATAAACTCTAAGCTCTTTAATGGAATACGCTTTTCGTTCAGCTGCTGTAGCCAAACTTCAGACAAGAAACAAGAGAATTGACACACTTTATATAAAGTTAATTAACCACGTGACAACAGTTAAAACATCAAAAATCTCCTTATAGTGTTAAATATACAAAATGGTTAGTTTAACATAAGCCATACAAATAGGAAAATACTTTTTTTTGTTGACTGTCAAACTTGTGGGAGACTGAAAGGCATATACCTCACTTCATTTAATGTTGGAAAGACACTAAAAGGAAAGGGGGGGGTGGCTACAAGTAAAGCAATTTTTTTGTTCTTAACTTTATCTGTATAAAACATTTTATAATATAAATTGTGTTGTGCAGTAAAGCATTTTCTGTAATTGTACGTAATAAAGTTACTAAAGTAAAATGTACTTTTTTTTCTTTAGTTTTAAATCTAGGCATTACAGTGTCAAAAGAGAAGGCTGGACAAACGCATGATTAAGTTAGTATGCTGTAAGCTTGGGCTGTTGAGAGGGGATGTAAAAGTGCACAGATTATAATGCATCTTAGAGTTGATATGTTTTCTCTTTTGCATAAGAGAATGTCTGGGTTATGGCCCTCGTCTTAATGTATTAGTTTCGTAACAAGTAAATGAGAGAACTCTGAATAATGATTTTTTTTTTTCCATGGAGATGATTACTACGTGGGGAAGGCAAAAGTCTGAGCACCTTTTTTTTTAAAGCAAAAGTTAATGTTTTTTTGAAAGCATGCAAGCTGTTTTTCACATCTGGGAGGGGAATAAAGGGTAAGACTAACAAAAAGCAGTTGGTGTAAGTAGGGACACAGGCTGTAACATGCTTCTTAGCATGGGTAACCCTAATTTTAGGTTAGGTAATGCCTGTGGGTACAGCTGTTGATTTAGAACAGTTCCAGTCAGGAGGGATACATTTCATTGTTTTAAGATGTACGTAGTTTTTTGTGTTTGCTTTTAGTTAATCGGTTATAGAGATGTTAGGGGGTGTTTTTTTGAGGGTTTTCATTAAAATAAAGTGTACAAATGTGGCATAGGTTCAAATGGAGATGACAAGAAACCACTGTATAAAAGATCAATCTGCCGAACTTTAGAGGTACAGGTAACAAAAGCTGGAAATAGACTTAAAAAACTGCCATATATAATAGATTGGAATAATTTATCATATTGGCTACATTGTCAGTATTATTTTGGAACATGAATGGCCTCACAGAGACAAAAAGGTAAACATATTGACATGTATTAAGAAATGTAGAGTGCATATAGCAAAGCTACAGGAGACACATGGGGGGAAAGTATGAATTTGATAAAGGATTCAGGATGTATATTCAGTAGAGTATCAGGAACAAAGTAAAAAGGAGTGCTTATATTAAATGCTAGGGGAGTTCCAATAGTGGTAGAAGACAAAAAAAAGATAATGGCAGATTTCTGGTAATAAGGGGCTACTGGTAAGAGAGGAGGATTAAGCTGGCATGTATTTATATTCCCACTAAAACTGCCATTTAAAGCTTAAAAAAGGGGTAGAAATAATCCACTTTCAGCTGGGAAAATTACTCATAGGTGGGAACTGGAACTTGATTTGCAACAGTAAGGATGTATCTGGTGGACCTAGGTTCATAGGTTGGTACTAGGCTATCAGCCCTAGGGCCTATACAAGCCTAGCCAGAACAATTCCCTGGCTATTTCTTCCCACACTATTTACTTCCCTGGACCCCTGTCTAGCAGGGCGACTGACGTGACTAGAAAGGAAAATAACACAAGAGCATGGATTTCTGTAGAAATATGAGTACATTTGGTATGAAAGATGTAAATTCAGTAGTAGGAATCCTTGACAGAATGTACATATTCCAAATGTACAATAGCTGTGCTAGACTAGTTAGGAATTTTATTTCACAGGAACATGTCCATTTAATTGAAAGCTTTGATGCATATTCAGTAATTATTTTAGATCATGTGCCAATAACAACTAAGATAAAAATGCATGGTAATGACTTAAAAATAAGAGAAGAATTTAATGAATTGGTAGGGGAAATTTTTCGAGAGTTATTAGGAGAGAGAGAATTTTTTTCAGAAGTTATAGCTAGAGAGTGGGGTAAAGTAAAAGTGGAATTTAAAAATAGGGTAGAAATGAGAGAGATTGTTGAAGTAACAGTATTTAGAGGGGCTGACAAAGGTTAAAGTATTACTTAAGGGGGACCTCAGAGCAAGAAGAGGTGCAGTTAGAGTGCTAAAGAGAAAATAAGGGAGTTTCTGGATAATATGCATGACTTTACAAAGACTGCTTTTAAGAATTTTTTTTTTTTTTTTTATAATAATAACTCCATTGCATTAAAACTTTTAACAACAAAGTAGAAAGGGTTATTTCCAAACTTAGGGAGCCTAAACATGAAAAATAAGCAGAGATCATGTAGCGATATTAGAGATTTCATTAATTTTATGCAAATTTGTATAAAGCAGAGAAATGTGGAAACATTTATGAAAATCTTAATTATGCCAAGGTTAGAGGTAAGTGAGGCTCAACAGTTAAGACAGGAGATGAGATAAAATGGTAATGTACGACTAGTCTGCAGGAATAGATGGTTTTCCTTTGGAAGCTAGGAGAGAAGTGATAAAGTTCTGGAAGGTTTTGTTTAACCATATTTTAAAAAGAGGGGAAGCACCAACATACCTAAAGATGGTAAAAATAAATCAGACCCGGCTACATAGAGGCTCATTTAAATTTTAAACCATGATTGTAAAGTGTTTGTGAAAGAATGGTAAACATGTTGCCAAAACTGATATGAATTGGTGTGGTTTGGTGGGGGAGAGGCAAACATTTAACAACATTAATAGAACAATGATGTTCCAGAGGGGCGCAGTATAAAGAAATACCATTGTTGTTGAGTCTTGATGCAGAGAAAACAGTCAACAGACAAAGTTGGGATTTTGAGTAGGGCAATGCAAGCATCTGCATTTCCTGATAAAATAATAAGGTTGCTTAGGAGGATATATGAGGGATTGGAAGCAAACATTAAAGTGGGAGGGGCTCCTCTCTGTCAAGTTGTCTGAACAGAGGAACCAGGCAGGGTAGTCCTCTTTCCCCTTTGTTGTTTGCTTTGTATTTAGAGGGGCTCAGAAATTCAGGGATATAATTGGCATGTTAATCAAGAAAAGTTGTCTTTATTTGCAGTCAGTATTATTTTGTACCTGATAAAAACAAAGCACTAAAATGTCCTTTCCTGGAAGACAGTTTCAGGTCTTTTCGGGATGTAGTATTAATGAAGAGAAAAAGGCTGTAACTAAAGTATGCCCCCACACATGAATTGGTCCAGCAATATCCTTATTTAAGAGGGCACAGTAAAATGAAGTATTTGGGAGTATGGATTGAAAAGGATTACGTTACAGAAGCTAAGAATATGTAGGAAGAGAATAAACAAAAGATAATACATAAACTGAGAAACTGGAAGCTTTTGTGTATGGGATAGCAAGATACAAGCATTAAAAATGTTTTAAAGTCCATTGAGTTTGTTTTATGCATAGGTCAGATGTATTTTTATCCACCAGATGAGAAGTCATGGGCAATAATTAGTAGAGCTGAATGAATTTATTTGGGAGGGGAAGAGTCAAGTGGGTTAAGTTGATCCTTTCAACAGAATAAGGTTGTTTAGGATTACCTGATTTAAAGGGATTTCAGATCTACACAGTTGAGGCTCGTAAACATAACACAAACTGAAACCTGTAATTCAAAGTGGAAAGGGATGATGATGAAATGGGAGAGGTATATTCAAGAAGTGAGAGTGTGGTATTTTGGATGCAGATCCTTAAGGAGAATAACAGCCATACATAATAAATAAGTACCAAAAGGTATTGTAAGAAGTAAGCCAATATGAGAATGGAGAAAGGAGATTTTGCCAATAGGGATGACTGCAATTAGGGGTACAAAGAATAGGGAAGAGGGGGTCTGGAATTTACTAGAGAAAATTGGCAGAGAAACCAAGGTATTGGGAGCAAATTACTAGAGATTGAACGGCAATAGAATGGGAAAAGGCCAAGAAGTCATTTGGACTGCAAGCTGGAGGACCTCTTCCTTGTCAGGGATTGATATCAAAGTATAGGCAAAGGAAAGGGTTATGGGAATCCTCAAAGAAAGATCTGCTCTGGTAAAGTTTTTATCTGAATCTAGAACAATCAGAGAAGGTTAGAAATGATTGTGAAGATAGATTGGGTAAGCAGTTCACAAGGAAACCTTGGGAGGATGCCTATAGCTAACAAGTATACAGCAAACTCTAGAAGGTAGAGAATTTTTGCTTGGAAGTGTTTGCATAGTTATTTTTATACCTCAAGCAGACTCCAAATTGTTTTTCCTCTGCTAGATGTCAAATGTTAGAGGTGTGACAGGACAGAAGGAGGTACCTGGGAACAAATGATTTGGGTGTAATGAGATGACAGACTTCAAAAATTTCATATAGACTGATGTCCTTCAAGAATGCAACTGCAGTCATAACATATGGGTTGTCCTGCCTCAGGCAGCCCTCGGTCGGCCGAATTCCAAAGTCTGGGTCCAGCATCGGCTGGTGTCGCCTCCTTTCCGTCACAACGGCTGGAGTATAAAGGCATCGGCCGACGCCATCTTCTTCAGTCTTTCTTGCCGCGCGGTGCCCGAAGCAGAAGCAGTTCGCAAGTGCCGGTCGGTCAGCTCCTGTGTTTTCAGTGCCGAAGTCATCTAAAAGCTAAGTACCCCGTTGGGGAACATTTTTTCTTGCCTCAGCCGATGTCAGAACAAATTGAGAAAGTTAATAATTATTTGTCTTGTGGTAAACAAATACCTCATAAGGACTTCCATTCTTACTGTCTTCCTTGCCTGGGCCCAGACAACGACGTCTCGGCCTGTGCTGCCTGTGCTTGCTTTAATAAGCGCACTCTCAGGCACCGGGCAGAATTTGCTGAAGACTTTTTCGGCAAATCCTTTGCATATATCATGCCGTCGGATCAACCGACAGCTCAATCTTCCAAAAAACGGAAGGACCGGGACTGGCATCCTCGGCCCGCATCCTCTACCGATACTACTCCTAGACCTTCCGCTAGTGCTTCAGTCCCTGAGGAAGCGGTAATTCAACCGCTCCAGGCCAACGACACAGCGTTAACTCGTCCTTCGGTCCAGGAGACCTCTCCGGTGCTGGTTGTTGATTTTCCTCCGGAAACCGAAGTTCTTGATTTACCCGACACCATTCCAGTGGACAAGGTCACTCCTGCACGTGGGGCTGCTAGGCCTCCTGTATCTATGTCCATCAAGGCCTTTGCACGTACTAAGGCCGCCAGCCAGGCCAAGGCCCATCCTAAACCTGCTGTCCAGGCCCCCTCCTCTGATAAACAGATAATGTCTCTTGCTGCAGACCTTATTTCCCTTATCAGGGGGTCTCAGCCTCACCCAGACAGAGGTTCTCAGCCTCCTGCAGAGAAAAGGCCTAGAACTGAGCAGACGGAAATCCTGTCTTCAGATGAGGCCTCTGGGGATTCTGAGCATTCAGATATTCAAGAAGAATCCTTCCAGGCCTATGAGGACTCTGATGCTGAGGAATCAATTCCCTCTGCCTCTCCTCCAGAGGATTTCTCGTTTGGTGAAGTCCTGCACTCAATGAGGGAACATTTCCAATGGCAGGGTCAGGAATTCTCTGATTCCAGGAAAAGGCTCCGTACCTTCCTAAAGCTTCCCCAGCACAGACCTTTAGCTATTCCTCCTGTGATGGATGTTTTGGATGATGTCTTCTCCGATTCCAGTGCTAACCCTGATTCTCTCCCCCCTGCTCCTGTCAAGCCAGACAGATATTACAGAGTCCCTGACACTCACAAACATCTCTTTAAGGCCCACACCGTGGATTTAGAAACTATTTCACAGGGTCCCAAGGGAGTGGCTACCTCCACTGCCAAGAATCCTTTGCCAGCGGATAGGGAAGCCAGGTCTATGGAGAGATGGGGTAAAAAAGTTTATACCTCTACCACCCTAGCCATGAGGTCACTTAACTGCCTTTTTCATATATTTCAGTGCCAGGATTTTTTACTGGATGATTTACAGAAAAAGTTAGCCTCTCCTGAGCCTATTGACAGAAAGGCATTGCAGGATCACATACATAACACTCAGCATGTTAACAATCATTTTCTTCAGTGTGGTTATGATGCATTGGAGGCTTCATGTAGGGCAGCTATGACTGGGGCTGTGATAGTAGACATGCTTGGTTAAAAGATCAGCCACTGCCAGACCATGTCAAAGTAAAGTTACTTGATGCACCTCTGGAAAAACAGAAGCTTTTTGGTGCTAATGCACAAGATGTGTTGAAGTCCATTGAGGAAAAAGCTAAGTCAGTACAGACAGTCAAGGATTTCCTCCAGGGCCAGCCACCCAGATTCAGTAGAAACTGGCCTTCAAAGAATTGGTCCTTCCCAGATTCGGACAAGTTTTAAAGGGGAAAGAACAGGCGTGGCCGAGGCCAATACAGAGGGTCCTACAGGGGCCGCCAATGGCAACCTACAAATCAAAGAAGTGCTGCAGCCAGCCCAGCTGCACCACAAGGACAATCACAATGACTTGACTTTCATACCGCCTACAAGGGCTCAGAGAGAAGCATCCTTGGGCGGAAAATTATCCTTATTCTCAAAAAACTGGCATATCTTAACCAAGAACAGCTGGATTCCGGATTTAATAGACAAGGGCTACAGAATCCACTTCCATACTTTACCTACAAGACAAGGCATGCCAAACCTGCCACACCATCAAAGGGCAGAGGCACTCATTCAAGTTTCAAAGCTATTAAGTATAAAAGCAATAAAAAAGGTACCTCCTCAGGAACAAGGCCAGGGATTTTATTCAAGACCGTTCCTTGTTCCAAGAAAGGAAAACAAATGGAGGCCTATACTGGACTTGTCTACTCTAAATACCTTTCTCATTGTGCCAAAGTTCAAAATGCTGACATTACAGCAACTCCTTCCCATGCTGGGTAAGGGGTCTTGGCTGGTCACTCTGGACCTCAAGGAGGCATACCTGCATGTCCCAATCAGACAAAGCTGCAGAAGATACCTCAGATTTCTTGCAGGGACAGGGCATTATCAATTCTCAGCATTGCCGTTTGGCTTATCTACTGCGCCCAGAGTGTTCACGAAATGCCTGGCATCAGTAGTGGCACACTGCAGACTCCAGGGAATTCAAATATACCCCTACATGGACGACTGCCTCATACAAGCAGACAACAGACAAACCTTAATAAAAAACTTGGACTATGTCATGCAATTCCTACAGGCCTTGGGATACACAGTCAACATTCAGAAATCAAGACTACTGCCATCCCAACAGATTTTTCCTAGGAGCCAAACTGGACACACAAACACAAATGGCCTACCTCACAGAGGAAAATCAACAGCAGTTACCAGTGTACTTCAAAGGCCTAGCACAGCTCTCCCAGCTGACTGCAAGGAAACTCCTGCAGGCCCTGGGGTTCATGGCATCATGCATTCTTCTGATACCTTTGGCAAGACTTCATATGAGAAAGCTGCAATGGTATTTGAAAAGCTTATGGTCCCAACACAGCCAAAGCTTAGAGGACGTAATCCCACTTATTCCATGTTTGCAAGTCAATTAAACAAAGGCATGTCTTTCAACAGACCTCAAGCAGGTCAAATAATTACAACAGACACCTCAGACCATGGATGGGGGGCGCACATGGAGGACAGATGCATTCAAGGTCAATGGACACCAAAGGAAAGACATCTGCACATAAACCAAAAAAAGATGTTGGCAGTGATACATGCAATCGAGAGTTTCGAAAAATCACTGCAGCAAGGACATTTACTAATAAGGACAGACAACACCACTGTCATGTGGTATATAAACAAGCAGGGAGGGACTCATTCATACCCCCTCTGCAGACTAATAATGATTCTCTGGGAAAAATCACCGAGTCTGAAGATACACCTGCAATCCCAGTTTGTGCCAGGCAAGGACAATGTACTGGCGGACAAGCTAAGCAGAAATTTCTTGGATCCACACGAATGGATGCTGCATCCCCACATTTTCTCACAAATAACAAAGACATGGGGAAGACCGGACATAGATCTCTTTGCGTCTCACACGAATCATCACCTGGAAAAGTTCTGTACCAGGACCCACCATGCTCTAGCCTGGACAACGGATGCTCTCTCCTTCAGCTGGAATTCCCTAAAAATGTATGCATTTCCTCCTCTGCCTCTGTTGACCAAGGTGATCCTGAAGATCAAAGCAGAACAACCAACAGGCATTTTGATAGCTCCAGACTGGCCAAAGCAACACTGGTACCCGTTGCTGTTGAGCATAACTTCGGACCAAACCGTGGCCTCTGCCCCTATGGCCCCTGCTCCTAACACAACACAACTACAGGACTGTTCACCAAAACCTGAAAACATTACATCTGACAGCCTGGAGGTTACCTTAACTCCTTCCGCTTCCAATCTTTCCAAGGCAGTTCAGGACATCTTATTGGAAGCACGCAGACCGTCCACCAGAAAAACCTATTCAGCCAAGTGGAAGAGATTCAGCATCTGGGCTGCCAACAGGGTCAGGATACAACAGTACTGAGTATACCTCAGATATTGGAATACTTGGCAGAAATGTTTCATTCTGGACTCTCATATTCTTCCATAAAGATTCATGCCTCAGCAATCTCAGCAAGATACAATTGTGATCCACCAGTGTTCTCACATCCTTTGCTAAGACAGTTCCTGAGAGGGATAAAGAATATCAAGCCTCCCAGAAAACAACCAGTACCTGCATGGGACCTCAATTTTGTATTGGAAAAATTATCTCTTCCTCCCTTTGAGCCAGCAGCAACCTCAGAGATGCAATTTCTATCATGGAAAACGTTTTTTCTATTGGCAGTCACATCAGCAAGAAGAGTCTCGGAGATACAGGCACTCATGGCAGTACCTCCTTTCCTCATTTTTCATCAGGACAGAGTCTCTCTAAGAACAAATCCTTCTTTCATGCCAAAGGTAATTTCCAGGGTCTCTCTAAATCAAGCTATTCACCTTCCCACTTTCTTCCCCAATCCTCAAAATAGAGGGGAAAGACTGCTGCATACCTTGGACATACACAGGCAACTACGCTACTACTTGGACAGAACTAAGGCCACCAGAAAGTCTGACCAGCTGTTTGTAGCCTATGCTGCTGGAATACAAGGAAAAGCAATCTCCAAGCAAACAATTTCAAAATGGATTGGACACTGCATCAGATTCTGCTATTCTTACCATGGAAAAAGTGTGCCAGCCAATATTAGGCCACATTCCACCAGAGCTATAGCCACATCCACAGCTTTCCTAAGAGGAGTGGCTACAAAGGACATTCTAGAGGCTGCTACATGGAGCTCCGTGCATACATTTACCAAACACTACAACCTGCCTTTATACTCCAGATCCTGAGCAGGCTTTGCTTCAGCAGTCCTGCAGGGCATTTTAGCTACACCATCTTTTTCTTAGCTCCATCCACCCCCAGCTTGGCTATGGTATTCAACCCATATGTTATGACTGCAGTTGCATTCTTGAAGGACATAGTACAGTTTTGTACCTACCATAAATGTAGATGTCCGATAGATATGCAACTGCAGTCGGATTTTCCCTCCCTCCTTCCCCTCTTTTCTTTCTTTTGGGTCCATTCCCCCTGTTCCTTTTAGCTGGGGGTATCTCCTATGGTGTATCTGTTTATTACTGTTGTGCATGTCTGGAATTGTTTATCCATTCACCAAATTTAGCCTTCCTAGGAGGGCACCTGGCATCTGGGGCAAGAAACACTGAAGAAGATGGCGTCAGCCGATGCCTTTATACTCCAGCCGTTGTGACGTCGGAGAGGAGGCGACACCAGCCGACGCCGGACCCAGACTTTAGAATTCGGCCGACTGAGGGCTGCCTGAGGCAGGACAACCCATATGTTATGACTGCAGTTGCATATCTATCGGACATCTACATTTATGGTAGGTACAAAACTGTACTTTCTCTCAGAAATATTGCATGAGCAAATGGGTGCAACTAAGGTAATTTTTAGCTGGGATGCAGGATCTGAATTGCCTACACATAATGAGGCTTTGCTAAGTTTTAATTCTGGTGGCTGCCAAAAAAGCAATTACTAGAAAATGGAAATCAAAGTCTAAACCAGCTGTATTTGAAGTATTGAGTTTTGTAATAGAGGTAAAAGAATTGGCACTGAAGTCTTTAGAAAAGGATAAGAGCAAATTTCATAGGGAAAAAATTGAAATTGTGGGAACATTGCATGCAGAATAATGTTTTGAAGGAATGAGTTTTAATGGAAGCCAGGAATTGAGCAAGTTATGTAATGTTGGCTTGATGTCCTTCCATTCACGTGTTGTAGCATTCCTTACATCTGGGATTCCCTGCCTAGGGATAGCCTGATGTCCGTCTAGTATACAAAAGCCTTCAGTTGCTTTAAGGTACACAGTACGTTAACACGTATGCTCCTCGCATAGTGCATAAAGGTGACATCCAGGTGTTCCATCCTCTGAACAATTTTTCCACCAGTCCATATGCATCTCTTTATCATCTCTTTGAATGCCTGCATCCCGTTTGCTGGTTTCTGAGCTGTTGCGGATAAGTGCCCCATTTGGGTTTTCATTTTTTCTTGTCTTTTGGTTGCTTTTGGGATTTCATGTCATCTTGGAAGGGTAAATGTCAGTGTGGGAGACAAATTTCCCCATAAAGACTGCCATGAACAGTGTCTGTTTTGCCTGGGCGCGTCTCACAACCACGTGTCTTGGTCCATTTGTCAGAGTTTTGTACCAACGTATCTGTGTAGTAGGCTTTCTTCCTTAGCATTGTATCTGGAGAATCAGCGACTTAAGTTTCTTACTAAGGATACTATGGAAGGAACTTCTCACCCCAAGGGGCAGCCATCAGGGAATAAGATTGAGACCAAGACCGGACTCTTCCCCTGTCCAGCCTCTGCTGGACATTTCTCCCAAGGTGAATGAGAACTCGGAAGTTCGCCCAGCTATGCTGAGACACAGATCCCCACCAGCCTCCAACTCGTTTGCAGCACAGGAATCAGACAACAAAGCTTTGCAAACATCTGTTTTGGATGTTCAGGGTAAAACATAGTTGATTATTTCTGAAGGGCCTAAGGGTGTGTCTCAGATTTTAATTGGGGAAGAAGTCCCTACTACTGTTATTGAATGCAGTCCTGGGTCAGAGCCTTCCAAGATGTTCATCGTGTTTCACTGTTGCAGTCATTACACTTGGGTTATCCTGCTGGCAGGCTACCCGCAGTCTGCCTGAATTCCAAAGTCCTGGTCCAGCGTCGGTTGCTGTTGCCTCTTCCCTGACGTCAGTGCGCCAGGGGTATATAAGATGCACACAGTTATATGTAAAGCCATCTTCAGCTTCAAAGACAAAGACTAAAGCAGCTCTAAAGACAGAGAAACAAGTACAGCATTCTCCAGGACAAACTTCCATGCCTAAAAAACAGATGCTCAAAATGGCCGAAGACCTTATTACTTTGATCAGGGGTTCCAATCCCCCCCCTGATAAGAGGCCTAGGCAAGAGACAGAATATGAATCTTCAGATCAGGTTTCCATTTCCTCTGATTCCTCCTCTGATCAGGAATACTCTCTTCCTCCCTGCAGAAACCCTGCATACTATGAGGGAGCACTTTCATTGGGAGAGCCAGGATTATTCAGAATCCAAGAAAAGGCTCAGAGATTTTCTTTTACTTCCTCAGCACAGCCCCCCCCCCCCCTTGCTATTCCTCCTGTTCTGGACATTGTAGATGATGTTTTTTCAGAGTCCGACCTGTCTCCAGACTCTATACCCCCAAGCCAGACAGGTACTGTAGGGTTCCGGACAGTAAGGGCTTTAAATTGTCAGTTTCATATGCTTAAATATCAGCAATACATAATGTCACTGTTAAAACAGAAAATGTTGACAAATATTGAATGTGCTGAAAACAAAGAAATGCAAGATTTATGCATGCAGCTGAACAGGTGGGAAAACATACTTTGCAATGTGGTTTTGATTCACTGGAGGCCTCTTGCAGGGCCGCTGTTACAGGTTCTGTCATTAGAAGGCATGCTTGGTTAAAGGAACAGAATCTGCCTGATCATGTTAAAGCAAAATTATTAGATTCTCCATTACAGCATGATACTTTTCTTGGTGTTAAGGCAGAAGAGGTGTTGAAGAAAATAGAGGAAAAGGTTAAGAGAAATCTATGCAGACAGTTAAGGATTTCTTACAGGTACAGTCATCCAAATTTAGCAGGAACTGGCCTTTAAAAAAACTGGTCCTTTCCAGTGTCAGGTAGGCCACAGAGAGGCAGATACAGGCGCCCTAGAGGCAGATCCCAGCCCCAAGGCTCATACAGGCCTAAATAATGGGGTACTTCTGCCTCCAAAAGCGGAGAAGACAAAGCTCAACCTTATAGGAAACAGTCCCAATGACTTTCCTCTACCAGTACCAAGCACTTATCTTTTGGAGGCGCCCTTAGGGGGAAAACTAGCACTTTTTTCACAAAACTGGCACATGATCACCCAGGACAAATGGGTCTTGAATATAGTGTCTCAGGGTTACAGGTTCCACTTTCACACCCTGCCAAAGGCAAAAGGCATGCCCGACCTACCACACAATCAATGGGCAGAGGCACAAAAGCAAATTTCATCCCTCATGCACATGAGGGATATTCAGCGAGTACCTCTACAAGAGCAGGGACAAGGATTTTACTCACGTCTTTTCTTGGTACCCAGAAAGGACAAAGCCTGGAGACCAATACTGGACCTGTCTATTCTAAACACTTTTCTGGACGTTCCAAAGTTCAAAATGTTGACTCTGCAGCAACTCCTGCCCCATGCTGGGCAAGAAGGCTTGGCTTTGTAACCTTGGACTTCAAAGAGGCATACCTGCACGTCCCAATCAGACAATCATGCAGAAGATACCTCGGATTCTTAGCTGGCTCAATGCACTACCAATTCTCTGCACTGCCCTTTGGCTTGTCTACGGCGCCCAGGGTCTTCACAAAATGCCTGGCACTAGTAATTGCTTTTTGCAGACAAAGAGGAATTCAAATATATCCCTACTTGGACGACTGCCTTATTCAAGCAGAGAACAATGACATTCTACTAAAGCATCTGGCGTTTGTAAAAAGATTGCTGATTTGCCTAGGGTACACAGTAAACGAAAAGAAATCAGAACTAATACCCTCTCAAGAGATATTCCTGGGTGCAAGCTTAAATACAACTGCCCAGATGGCTTATTTCATGCCAGACAAACAAAGGCAACTGACTACCTTTTTCCAAATTTTGACAACAAAAGCCCAGTTATCTGCAAGAAAAATTCTGCAGGCTTTGGGCTTCATGGCATCCTGCATCCTACTAATTCTGTATGCAAGACTGCATATGAGGAAACTTCAATGGTACCTAAAAAGTGTTTGGACTCAACCTTGCTGCAGCCTGGAAACAGTGATTACTCTCATTCCCTGCCTGCAACAGGAGTTTCGATGGTGGGCGAAGGCTTGTCACCAGAACAAGGGACAGTCATTCACATTACCCCCTGCCAGGCAGACACTAACAACGGATGCTTCAGATTATGCCTGGTGGGGGGCCCACATGGCGGGAAGATGCATTCAGGGCACATGGTCCTCAAACCAAATGCATCTACATATCAACCAAAAGGAGATGCTAGCTGTTCAAAATGCCTTGACAGCCTTCAAGGACCTACTTCATCCGGCACAATTACTAATAGACAGACAACACCACGGTCATGTGATATATAAACAAGCAGGGGGGCACACATTCTTTACCCTCTTTGCAGACTAACCATGACTTTGTGGGGGACAGCTTTGACTTGCCAAGTACATCTGCAGGCACAATTCCTGGCAGGAAAGGAAAACACTCTGGCAGATGGACTAAGCAGAAACCTCATGGATCCCCATAAGTGGCAGCTGGATCCACAAGTCTTCAGCATGATAACAAGGAAATGGGGATGCATAGATCTATTTGCCTCCCCTCACAACTACCAATTAAAAAGATTCTGCACAAGGACTTACCACAGACAAGCATGGAAAGTGGACGCCCTATCTTTCAGCTGAAAAACCTATCAGTATATGCCTTTCCTCCACTGCCTCTCCTCCCCAAAGTACTCCTAAAGGTCAGACAGGAGAAGACAAAGATGATACTGATTGCCCCAGACTAACCACGCCAGTACTGGTATCCAATCCTACAGAACTTGTCTCAATGTCCAGCTTGGACCTTGTCTCAAATACCTCACCCTCATCTACTGTCCCAGCAAAACAGTCAGATCATGCACAGCCATCTCGGTACTTTAAACCTGGCAGCATGGCGGATAATGTAGTCACACAAAACGCACCTCTCAGTAAAGCTGTGATGGATGTCATTTTGGAAGCCAGAAGGCCTAATACTAGAAAATCTTATGCTGGAAAATGGAAGAGAATTCTGTGCTTGGAACCAGGCACAAGGAACTGATACAACTGTTCCAAATATTCCTCAGATTTTGCAATACTTAACTGAGATGCTGGACAAAGGCCTATCTTTCTCATCAATTAAAATTCATGCCTCTGCCATTTTGGCTCATTACAATACAGAGCCAGCAATCTTTTCTCATGCTTTACTAAAGCAGTACCTCAGAGGAACCAAAAACTTAAGGCCTCCAAGGAGATCACCAATGCCTGCTTGGGACCTCAACTATGTCTTGGAAAAACTCACCCTGCCTCCTTTTGAGCCAGCTGCTACTGCCGACATAAAGTTTTTATCTTGGAAAACAGCTCTGCTCCTAGCAATAACTTCCGCAAGATGGGTTTCAGAGCTACAGGCACTCATGGCTGTGGAACCTTTCATCATGTTTTATCCGGACAGGGTCTCTCTGAGGACAAACCCAACATTTATGCCTAAGGTTGTGTCCAGTGTGGCACTTAACCAAACTATTCATTTGCCAACTTTTTATCCAAATCTACAGAACAAGGGGGAGAGAATTCTGCATTCTTTGGAGTACACAGACAACTTAGATTCTACTTGGACAGAACCAAAGTTTTCAGGAAGGCAGAGCAATTACTAGTGGCATATGCTGCAGGAACACAAGGAAAGGCTATCTCAAAGCAGACTATTTCAAAGTGGATAGGACACTGCATTCGTTTCTGCTATTTACACCATGGCAAGCCAGTGCTTAAAGGCATTAGGCCACATTCAACCAGAGCTGCAGCCACTTCAGCAGCCTTTCTCGGGGAGTACCAACCAAAGACATATTAGAGGCTGCTACTTGGAGTTCAGTGCACACCTTTACAAAGCACCATCATCTGCCACTCTACTCTAAATCCAGGGCAGACTTTGCCACTGCAGTTCTGCAGGGCCTCATAGCCGCTCCTAATTCTCTTTAGCTCCAGCCTCCCAACCATAGCTTTGGGACTCTACCCTAATGTAATGACTGCAACAGTGAAACACAAAGAACATAGTACAGTTGTGTACACTTACCATAAATGTAGATGTTCGAGTGTATTCACTGTTGCAGTCCAGGTTACCCACCCACCATCTCCCTTTTTTCTGCTGGAACTTTTCTTTCCTTCTCTGATTTATACAACCTATGTGGTGTATTTGCTTGTAGATGAAAGTAAAGTTTATTTTGGTGTATGAATTTATATATATATATATATATATATATATATATATATATATATATATATATATATATAAATAAATTTTGGCTACTCTTTTAGGGGCTACCTGACATCTGGGGCAAGAAAAACTGAAGAAAATGGCATCGGCTGCTTCTTTTATACCCCTGACGACCTGATGTCAGGGAGGGGGTGACAGCAGCTGATGCAGGACCCAAGACTTTGGAATTCAGGCCAACTGAGGGCAACCTGCCAGCAGGATTACCCAAATGTAATGACTGCAACAGTGAATACCCTCGAACATCTGCATTTATGGTAAGTGTACACAACTGTACTTTCCTGAGAGGGGCTAACAACTTAAGGCCACCAAGAAGAGCCCCTACCCCTGCTTGGGACCTTAACTTTGTGTTGGAAAAGCTCACGCTACCCCCTTTTGAGCCTGCACCGTCAGCAGAGTTAAAATTCCTCTCTTGGAAAACAGCCTTGCTTCTGGCCATCACTTCAGCTAGAAGAGTGTCTGAGCTACAAACACTTAAGGCTGTGGAACCCTTCATTTTTTTATTTTTTTTTTCATGTTGACAGGGTCTCCCTCAGGACTAACCCAACTTTCATGCCTAAAGTGATGTCCAGTGTGCCTCTCAACCAATTTATCCATTTGCCCACCTTTTTCCCTAATCCTCAAAATATGGGGGAAAGGATCCTGCACTCTTTAGATGTGCACAGACAGCTCAGATTCTACCTTGATAGGACTAAGCCCTTTAGGAAATCTGACCAGTTACTAGTCAGCTTTGTACCAGGGGCAAAGGGCAATGCCATGTCAAAACAAACCATCTGCAAATGGATAGCACACTGTATCCATTTCTGTTACAAACACCATGGGAAACCAACCCCTCAGGAGGTCAGAACACATTCCACTAGGGCAACTTCAACCTCTACGGCCTTTTGCAGAGGAGTCCCTACCAAGGACATTCTGGAAGCTGCAACTTGGAGTTTGGTTCATACTTTCACCAAGCATTACCACCTGCCTATATTTTCCATATCCAGGGCGGGCTTTGCAACCGCAATCTTGCAGGGCATACTAGCCAGCCCCAACTCTTCTTGACTGCCTCCACCCATTCTTCAGCTTTGGGAATCAACCCATGTGTGATGACTACAATAGTGAAACACAAAGTACAGTTGTGTACACTTACCATAAATGTAGATGTTCGAGTGTATTCACCCTCCAGCCCCCCCCCCCCCTTGTCTCTCTTCCTCACTCCTTACAGGGCTATTGATATTATTTTTTACTGGTAGTGTTTTTCCACCATAACTTAGATCCCTATTTTGGGACTCCTGACATTTGGGGCAAGAAAAACTGATGTAATGGTGTTGGCTGCCTGTTTTTATACCACTGACGACCTGACGTCAGTCCTGAAGCAACAGCAACCGATGCAGAAATACTAAGCCTCTGGTATTTGGGACGACTGAGGGCTACCCCCGGTAGGATAACACAAGTGTGATGACTGCAACAGTGAATACACTTGAACATCTACATTTATGGTAAGTGTACACAACTGTACATTTCCTTTCCTTTTTTTTTAACCGGGAGAATAGGGGTGTTACATGGGCTAGTGGTAGGAACAGTAATACCTTGTTGTAAAAAGTGCCTGTATTACAGGCTGAATGCCTTCTGCAGCAGCAGAAAGTGGATACTGATTAACTGTTGGTAGGGGTTCATTCATTTTGTTTGTGCAGGTGTGGCATCCTTGATGCAACCAACATCATTGTCATGTATAGTCCAGAGTTGGGGAGGAAGACTTCCAGTAATTTTAAATCTTTTGAGGAATGAGATGTATCGGTATTAGAAAAGAAGAGAAAACAGTGTCCTCATGTGACACACAGGTGTCGAGGAGAAAATGGCCATCAGGAATGTTCAAAAACACTCCATCAAGGGTACAAAAGATAGTGCATTGAAATTTACACAGAAGGTCTTTTTCCATTAAGAGGTGCAGAAGTACCTACCAGGAAGGTGTGTTCGGCTGATAAAGGCCCTGAACTAACAGACATAGGTTGAGTCACTGGATAGTCTGCTGGGACACCGGAGACACCTATTCCTCAAATAGAACTCGAGGATAAAGGCAGAGAATGAGCTGCAGAAGCAGTAAGCATAGAGCAGGTGGCCCTGGTATCAATAAGAAATGGAATGGCATCGTCATGCACTTAGATTAACACAAGGTCCAGACTGTCCCACTGGAAGGAGAGGAAATAGCTGTGTATCCTCTTTGTGATTGGCTACTTTGCCAAGCAGGTGTTTGCAACTGGATAGACATAATGGGTGGCTGCTGCTTGTTGGTACTGGTTTTGTTGTTGTGCCTCGTTTCCCTCATTGGCTGCCAGGGCTGATTGACAGGTTGCAAAAATGGACAGTTTTGTCTCCAGTGGCCCGTCCACAGTTGAAACTCCGATTCGAGTTCTGGTTTGGCATGTCCACAGTATTTGGACTTATCTGTTGTGGTAGAATAAATCGTGGTTGCTGTCTTCTGTTATTGCAGGATCTGTTTGTGGTTTGGGGATGCACTAAGGCTGTTAGTACTTGCGACTGGGCTTGCTCTTGTTACTTTTTTCGTTTTTCTCTGTCGGGAATATCAGCTAAATATCGGACTTGGGTAACAAGTTTGTGCAGCCCCAAACTGGGCCAGTTCAAACTTATTTTTTTTAATTGGACTCGTATTGGAGGGGAAAGACCTTCCACAAAGGCAGTTGAGAGACCGCTAGCCCGTGGGTCCCTCGGTTGCTTCAGGGTATCCAAAGTAGGCTTCAAAGGCCTCAGTCATTCATTTTTAGTATGCATCAATTGATTCCCCTTCTTGCTGCATCACTGTTTTAATTCTTGACCAGTTTGGGACTGGTGGGCACAGTAGTGATTGCTTGTGGGATCTTATCACGGACATCCATGAATACTTGTCCATCAGTGTGATGAGCTGGGGGAGTTTGAATTTGGTTGTGATTCCAGACCCGTTTTAAAAGATCTGGGGGTAGAGCATATTCCAAAACTGCTCTAATTTCTTCAATAGTTGGATTTTGTAATTTAACATAGCCTACCAGTATTTTTGCAAATTTAGCCGGATTTTGTTGAATTGTTGGCATTTATTGAACTGTGGTCTGAAAATCTGTTGCAGACCAAGCACAAACAACGTGCATGGTGGGTTGTGCATCTTGAGCCGTTCCAAAAGCAGGGTTCGGTGTCTGCCATAATGGATGCATTTGTGCAGCTTTTTTTTTGTTCATCCTCAGAAGAGGAGGAGGTCGAAAAAGATGAGGAATCCATTCTGGATTAAACTTATCGGGGCCAACATACCCTTCTTCCTCATCAATAACTATCGGAAACTGTTTAGCCAAGCATCTTGATTTGTACTTTTCCCGTTTAGATGATTAGTGTTGCTTATAGCCCGAGGAATTCTGGGCTGATTGTGATGGAGATTTTTTTCTTTTTCTTTTTTTTATGTTGAAAAGTGGAGATCGCAGAGCTAGGAGGATCCTGTGTTTGGGCTGTAAGAGGAGTACAATATGAAGTTCCCCTGTGACCGGGAGTCTGAGAAGAGGACGACACATGAGGCTGTGTCACCATAGAGTCCGGGGAATAGGGAGGTGGGTTATTAGGAGGTGGAGGGGCTGTAGGGGGAACTGGGGGTATAGGATGAGGGGCTGTAGGGGGAACTGAGGGTATGGGATGAGATGAGGGATATTCATTGACCGAGGATTTTGTCCTACTTTGTGTAATTTGTAACTTCTTTAACTTTCAGAGGGAATAAAGACGTGAAGACTTTTCAGTAGCTTGTTCTTGTAACTCCGACACTAATTTGGTTACCGACTGTAGTTGGATTTTTAATTTGTCAGTATTATCTTTAAGACTTCTAACTGTGGATTCTTTTTTCTGTCCTTTGATTCTGTCATCCAGAAATTAGTTTGACCAGCAGCCCGATAGTATTTTCTTACCTCTTTCTTTCATGCTTTTCTGTAAATTATTCAAAACATGTTTATCAAAACTTCCGGAACTAGGAAACATTAATTTTCCATCATTTTTGTCAACTTTTTCCATAACCATACATCCACACAACTCTCAGACAAATACTTAGCAAACATTTGTCCTGCAGGAGTGCCTTTTTTAGGCTGTTTAATAGTTCCCACACTCACCCATGTTTCTGCCCCAGTCACACTTTTTTTTAAAGGAACACTCCACCCTAGAACTAAAAAATATGTTTTTTCAGTCTTTCTTTGTTTCCAGACCTATTTTATCACCTAAAATTGACTATAAGTGCTTTATTAGTAATTTTAGCTATTTTACCACAACATGGCTACCGATGGGGCTTCCTATATCAACGTGATGATCTTCTCCTTCAAGCCTTTCTCTTTCCCATAAAGCATTTCAAGTCTCCTTTCTGTGACTCATGCCAGACATAAGGAAGTAACTGTGAATTCCCATGCCATTGACATATAATGGGAAGTCTGTGACTCACTGTCAGTTTGGATTTCGTCTGTTAGGCCTGCTTCTTTTCTGTTGCTAACCACCCTCATTTATGTTTAGATCACAGCTTGCTTTACAGTATAATTTGAAGTTGTCTAGCAGCAGACAGAGTTGTAGCTAAATTGGATGCCTTTGTTCTAAGTGTTCTTTTGTAGTCCTGCCTGAATTGACAGTCCCTTCCTCCCACACTACTGCAGAGGTGTGAAAACTGCCACTGCAACTGACAGCTCACAATTGAAAGGAAGGGAGTGCCATTTCATATGTCTTCCCCTCTGCCTGCACAATCATTTGTTAGACAGCAGCAGAACGATTTCATAGGTTCATACTAGGCTATCTGCCCTAGGGCATTTATAAGCCTAGCCAGAGTTGTGTGGCTTTCACCACCTCTTAGGTTGAAGAATACTATACCCATTAGTTTGCCGTGCCTCTGTCCAGCAGTGATACACAGATGATCCCTGGGGTAAACCTACGATCTCCCATCCACTGGTCAAGATTCCTCTTGAACAGAGCCAGCGAGGTGCTCTGTCTCACATGGACCGGGATTCTGTTCCACAGCATAGGGAGTCTCTGGGTGATGAATCTGTCCCTCCAGCACATCCTATTTATATCCGTGTTGAGGTTTAAGTCTCTTGCTCTTGTGGCTCTGGTGGATTTGGATTTTTTGAGGTGGAGCATGTCCATTAATTCCGGGTTGGACATGGCCTTGTATGTCAGGCACAGGTCACCTCTGAGCAGACGGTATGCGACTGAATAGAGCTGGAGTTTCTTCAGTCGGGCAGCATATGGCATATTTTTGAGCCCCTTTATCCTTTTGGTGAGGAACTTTTGGGGTCTTTCCAATTGCTGCAGGTGTCGGGTAAGATACATTCCGAATGGGGCATTGTACTCGATCATTGGTCTGATAAGTGAAGAGTACAGGGGAACGAAGACCTCCCTTGATCTGGATGTGAATCCCTTCATAGTCAGGTGGGCAATGTAGAAGGTCCTCCTAACCACTTTGGCAATGTGAGTGTCAAAAGAAAGGTTACTGTCAACTTGGGTCCCCAGGTCCCTGATAACCTCTTCTGTGCTTAATGGATTGCCACCTATGTCGTAACTTGGGGTTACCTTGTTTTTACCAAAGGGTATGACTATACATTTTTTTGGTGTTTAGCTTAAGGCCATGGCTCTGGCACCAGTTATCCATTTCTATTAGACCTCTCTGAAGGATATCTGTGTCTGATGGATTTTCAACTATGGCGCCCAGTTTGCAGTCATCTGCAAACTTTGTCAGCCACAATCCTCCTATGTTTGCCTGCACTTCTGAAAAGTAGATGCCGAACAAGAGGGGGCCCAGGACTGAGCCCTGTGGGACACCGCTTGTGACCGGCTTGGAGTCTGACATGGCACCAGCAACTCTAACCCTGTGGGTTCTGTCCTTGAGCCAGTTTGCAACCCATCTTGTGACATATGGGTTTACATTTAAGCTGGTGAGCTTTTCTATGATACCCGAGTGGGGTATTGTGTTGAAAGCTTTTGCAAGGTCAAGGTAGGCTGTGTGAACTGCCTTACCCTCATCAATGGCCTTGGTGACTGTTTCAAAAAAGTCGACCAAGCTCAAGAGGCATGATCTGCCCTTGACAAAGCTGAATTGGGTAGGATCCAATGTCTGTAGGTCCCCTATGTCTTTATTTATGAGTTCCATTATGATCCTCTCCATAGCTTTGCAGACCAGGCTTGTTACGCTTATGGGGCGGTAATTACCAGGGTCCGTAGAAGCACCGCCTTTGTGGAGTGGGACCACAGTTGCCGTACGCCACTCTTTGGGTACGTATCCTGTGGTAAGGCTAAGATTAAACAGCAGCCTTATGTGTGGGTTTAGTTCCTCATTGAGTTCGTGTAGTACACAGCCGGGGACACCATCCGGTCCCATTGATGCTGTGTTTTTAACTTTAGAGAGAGCAGCTCTCACCTGTGCATTTGAGATGATTGGGAGGCTACACTCTGCTGGGATAGATATTTCCCCTTTTGGGGGGGAGGGAGGGGAGAAATTTTCACTGAACCTGTCTGCCAGTATGTTTGCAATGTCTGTGGGTTCAGTGATTTTTATATCATTTTGGACTAATTCTGAGCATATCTGGGAGTTTCCACCCAGATTTCTCACATAGCTAAAGAAGGCCTTATGATTGTCTTTTGAGTCCTTGGCGATTTTTCTCTCAGAGTTGGCCTTGGATGATTTTATGAGTGATCGTAGTTTTTTACTAGTATTGATCAGAGATGTCTTCCCTTTTAGGGATTTTGCTGTATCTTGTAGTAGCTTTCTCCTCTTGTAAAGTTTGTTTATGGCTGGGGTCCACCAGATCGGGCGCTTGCCTTTGGTGGAAAGGGTCTTGATTTTATTTGGGATTGCTTGATCCATGCAATCCTGGAGGTGCTCGTAGAAAGCATTTGTAAGGGATTCAGCAGCGTGGGTTGTGGTTTCCAATGGCTCAGGGGCCTTGAAGGATACCACACCAGTCTTAAGTGTGAAGTTGGCTTTTGAGAAGTTCTTCACTGTGGTCTTTTTTATTGTGGGTGTGGGCGGGATGTGGATCTCCAGTGAGATTAGTTTATGGTCTGATCTCACCAGTGAGGGATATACTTCCGGTGTGGAGCATTTTGTCCCCATGTTTGTGATGATCAGGTCTAGTATATTTTCACCTCTTGTGGGAATGGCGACAAGTTGTTCCATAGCATTTGAGTTTATGAACTCCAGGAACCTTTGGGCTAGGGTATTGGGGCTTGAGTAATGTTCCCAGTCTATGTTTGGGTAGTTGAAGTCACCCAATATGATGGTGATTGGAGAGACATTTATACTCTCCAGTCTCTTCAGGAAGGCTGTGTGGGGTTCCTGAGTTTGAGAGGGTGGCCTGTAACATGCTACAAACTGTAGAGCAGTTTTGCCTATGGTTAATTGCACCTGAATGGTCTCTGATGCTTCGTGAGTTGCCACCAGCCTGGAGGTGTGGGTATCCTTGATGAATATGGATACACCCCCTCCTTTTGTGGTACGGTCCGGGTTTTGGGGCCGGAACGCATGATATGAGGTAAAACCTGATAGTGCCGGGGTGCTCTCAGGAGCCTTGAACCAGGTTTCAGTCACAGCACAGACATCGATGTTCTCCATACTGAGGAGGGCTTCGAGGGCGTGCATCTTGAGATTTAGACTTCTGGCATTTATGTAAAAAATTTAAAATTAAATTTCGCAAAAGAGTTGAGAATAATTTTTGATTATTTCATTGTGTACACTTTTTTTATTTCCGCCTTATTTCTACAAGACATTATTATGTTCACTTATGTTTGTTTTACAATCTCTTTGAGGGACATTAGCCTAGTGACATGTTTTTGTATTTTACATGATGTTTTCATCATCTCCACACATTTTGAAGGACTGTAAAACAGTAGATAGCAAACCTGTGTCTATGATGCTGGCACAGTAAAATTATGTACTGAAAACTCACCGTTTTCTATACTCCATGCAGTGAATTTTTTTTGGGGGGGCTACTAATTATTTTGTGCATGTATGTGTCACTTGCATAATGCATATAACTGAGGCATTTGGGATCTTAATATGATCTCCTCTAATTCAGCTGAAACTATTTAGCAATCCTTTAGTCCTTTATTCATATTAGTAAATTTACTTTGAGGCCTTCCCTGCCTTTCTTTGTGCATATTTCAAATCTTACTGCTCCACTGGTCATATATCGAGCTGTTAATTGGCAGCAGACACTACTCAGCCAAACACAGTTATTCATATTTTTCACATTACTAATGTGACTTCGGTCTTTTTAAAACAACAAAAGAGACGTGCCATTCGCAGAAAACACCACGTAAGAGGGTTTACACCCTTCAATCAAATTTGGATTGCAGCATCCAGTTTGCAGTTGTACTAACTAAACTTGTCAAGTCAGGCAGTAAGCACACTACTGTCAGTGTCATGAGTACAGAATGACAATTTTGACTCAATAATTTTCCTGTCTACGTTATTACAAGTCACTATGCCAGGCAGTGCTGTGTGCCCTTTCGGCAATACTGCACATCTTACTCCAAGTTCTCCTAAATGTTGCCACCTGAGATCCAAAAGCACATGTCGTAGCGCTCTCCCCTTTGTGTAAATGTGTGTAGGCCCTACAAATTACTTAAGGATACCTAAAATACATAAAATACATGTATCACATCACACAAACCCCTTTGCCATCAAATTGGTGACTGCTGCATCATGTTACGCTGTCTCACACTGTGCATCAGACATTAGTACATGTTCACACCAGTTACAGTGTGTCAAGGTTACCAGCTATCATCATCTGCACAGGTGACAGGGAGCACACTGTACAAAGGCTTGGACTATAAACGCTGTTAGGAGGGCATAACTGCAACACAGGATTTTGAACATTGTGATTCCTGTGTCATGTCACCACCCACTTGCTACTCAGGCTCATGTCTAACAAGCAATGCCTTCTCAATGACTGTGCAAGAGTGTCTATGGAAACTCGTTCATACTAGTTACATAAGCTCAAAATATTTTTAGTTTACAGTACATACAACTGCTTTGCTTAGTATGATTTTTGCCTTTATCCCTGTGCATGGCCTAATCAAGTTCAGTGCCCTGCTGCAAGTAAGTAATACCAAGGTCTCACAAATAAAAATAATGATGCAATTACATATATGAAATAGTCCTGAACACACAAAACCATGCTCGACCAACAATATACTTATCCTACGGGTGTGCCTCCATTCAGTGCGCCAAAATAAGGATACAAGCTAAATGCCAAAAAGTGCATAGTCATCCCCTTTGGGGAAAAAACAAAGTACCCACAAACAACCACATAGGTGGTAGCCCACTAAATACAGAAGACGTAATAAGGGTTCTGGGGATCCAAGCAGATAGTAACCTCTCCTTTGATAATTACATTACCAAAGTGGTTAGAAACTCTTTCTATGTGGCCCACCTAATCACAAAAGGGTTTGCATCCAGATTGAAAGAGATCTTTGGGCCCCTCTATGCATCACTCATCAGACCCATCATAGAGTACAATGCCCCGTTTGGTATGTACCTTACAAGACACCTGCAACAACTGGAAAGACCACAGAAGTACCTCACCAAGAGGATCACTGGCCTTAAGCAGATGCCCTTTGCAGCTCAACTGAAGAAACTCCAGCTGCACTCAGTTGCATGCCACCCTCTCAGAGGTGATCTCTGCCTGACATACAAGGCCATGTCCAACCCAGAATTGATAGACATGCTCCACCTAAAGAAAACCATATCCCCTCGAGACACATGCTCCAGGGATGTAAACCTCACCACAACAATAAATAGGACGTGCTGGAGGGGATAGATTCATGTCCCAGAGACTTCCCATGCTCTGGAACAAGATTCCAATTTACATTAGGCAGAGCTCCTTGCTAACCCTCTTCAAGAGAAAGCTTGACAGAGTGGATGGGAAACAGAAAGTTTACCCCAGGCATCACTTCAATGGCTCTGCTGGACAGAGGCACAGGGAACAAATCTAAGGGGGTGGCAAAAGCCAACACATTCCGGCTAGGCTTATAAATGCCTTTGGGCAGATAGCCTAGTACCTACCTATGAACATATGAACCTATTAAAAATAAACGTTAATAAGCAAGAGGCTTCCTCTAGGTACATATGAAAAGAATAGAAGGTAGAGTGTGAAAGTGATAAGTTAACCTGTAAGTGTCAAAAGGAGATCAAAGAAGAAATGATATTTTAAATGACAAGTTCACATCTGTGTTCATTATAGAATCATACAGCCTAGTCCAAATCCAGGAAGATAACAGGATCTGGATGGTCAGATGAAAAATGTAGTAACAGGAGATGGGAAGGGAGCTGGTATTTGAAGGAGGATAACATAAAGTTACTAGAGGGAATTTTCCGCACATATCCTACAATTGACTTTGAAGTTTTTGGATTAACCTCTGAAAGAACTATATAGCAGTAATTTTCAGGAATTTATCAATATATGGGATAGGATGCAAGTAATCGCGGTGCTTATGTACAAATCTGGCACAATGGGCAACCTAGAACATAACAGACCATTGTGTTTAACTTCAGTCGTCAACAAAGCCATGGCGACATTCTTATTCTTGAACATACATTACTTCTGGTGAAGAATGGACAATTTCAGAGTTCCATTATGCGGTTCACAGTGGCAGACTGTCAAGGTAAGATTTCCTAGCTCGATGACAGGGTCAGTAAGAAATAAGATGGAAGACACCATTTATGCCAAAAAACAATTATCTCATCAAATTAGAGATAAATATATATGCAATATTAAAATATAATAAATCAAAACAACACATATTACAAGAGCTAAAAACAAATTCATTCTGTGTAAGCTTCTGAATTGATTCATGTTCCTTAGATTTTGACTCTGGTATTTAGTTCTATGACTGTTACAGATTGAGTAACAAAGCATCCTGTCAGTGTAGGGCTACCTAAGATGTAGTAACTCTAATCATCTTATTATAGCCAATTTATGTCCGAGTGATGCCTCCAGGTGCATCTGCAGTTAACTCTACTTATGCCGCTAGGCTTTAGACTAAATGCAATTGGAATTTCCTTAAAATAATGACGTACATGATAAAAGGTAAATGCCAGTAACAGCTAAAACAATTTCACAGGTGTTGAGATCTGTGGTTCTATTGTCGGTGTTGCTGTGTCTCAAAAGGGATTCTGAAAAAATCAGGATGCAACATAAGGAACCTGCATACTTTGTCATGACTGGCAACATGTGGACAAATTGAAAATAAGACCAACCGTTGAGAAAAAAAAACTTTATCAAACAACAAAGCTTTCAGGCAAAAAACCCTTTCTCAATGTTTAACAGAAGGTATGTTAAAATCACATGTTTAAATACAATCCCACAAGATCATATGACCCGCAGCCAAGGTCACATGATCAAACTTAATACAAAATCTCACTTAAGAATAAAAATAAAATAAAACATACTTATAAGTACATATGTATAAAATCTATCCAAAACAATATGCAAAAAATATATATTATTATTATATATTAATAGTACAAAATACAAGTATATACATTCATTTCAGTTTAGTATGTTGTATCTTAGTCAAAACAAAACTTTTCCAGTGGGAGAAGTTGTACGTTAACAATGGGGAGAGATATTTGAATGATAACCTGATATTCTATCAAAGGTTTGTGGACGACTGTTTTCTGCTATGGAAAGGCTCACTTGATGAGCTAGAGGAATATATCTTGTTTTTGAATAACACAACTAGCTTTTTAAAATTTAAGTTTGAATGTTCATCTAGTATCATCAACTTCTTAGATATAACAATAACCAAGAAGGGTAATGCTATTAACACAACAGTGTTTAAAAAAGAAGTATCATCTGGTAGGTATCTTTTTGCGTCCAGTATGCATGCAGCTCATGTCTTTAAAGGCATTATTAAGGCGCAGTTGGCCCGCATTATTAGACTTAACACTGAAGATGTTGTGTTTATAAAACAACTAAATGAAGCTTGTCATGAGTTTAAAGAAAGTGGGTATCCATCTAACCTTTTATGTCAAGTTAGTGAGCACACTATATCCAATAGACATACACTATATAAGCCTACCTTCTTGGAGGTGTCCCAGGAAGTACGTGAAACGTCGAATATTCTACTAGATGGGGTTGGTTTAAGATTAATCACCTCTTATAATACTATGTCAACAACAATTAGGAGTATAGTTAGGAAATATTGGAAAGTTCTTCTAACACAGGAAGATGTTAAGTTGGTTGTAGGGGATAGACCCCGTTTCACTTACAGGAATATGAGGACGATAAAGAGCATGTTGGCTTATAAGGATTTTGATAGAGCAAGCTCTATCTCTTCTAGCCTGTTAAGAAAGGGTACTTTTTGTTATAATTGTAGTTGCTGTGTAGATATTTTTCAACAGAGTGATGGATTAAACCCTGTGAATATATTTGTTCACCCTGTTTCTAAAAAAGTATATACTTTTCATTGCTCTGCCACCTGTATAACAAGTAATGTTGTCTATTTGGCAACGTGTGAAATCTGTCCTTCCTTTTATGTTGGAAAAACTACAAGAAAACTTAAGGATAGAATTATAGAACACAAATCCAACTTAAGGAAGGGGAGTGACACCAATGCCCTGTCGAAACATGCTAAATGCTACGGTATTTCCCATAGCTTTAAGTTTAGGGTTATTGATATTGTTAATGTGTCTATCGGGGGGGGGGGGGATTTATGTAATTCATTAGACCTTAGGGAGTATGATTGGATTGTTAGATTATCAGCAGATGTGTCCCCAGGCCTGAATGCAAGTGTTTCACTAAAGCCTGTTTTGACTAAGATACAACATACTAAACTGAAATGAATGTATATACTTGTATTTTGTACTATTAATATATAATAATAATAATATATTTTTTTTTGCATATTGTTTTGGATAGATTTTATACATATGTACTTATAAATAAGTATGTTTTATTTTATTTTATTTTTATTCTTAAGTGAGATTTTGTATTAAGTTTGATCATGTGACCATGGTTGCGGGTCATATGATCTTGTGGGCTTGTATTTAAACATGTGATTTTAACATACCTTCTGTTAAACATTGAGAAAGGGTTTTTTGCCTGAAAGCTTTGTTGTTTGATAAAGGTTTTTTTCTCAACGGTTGGTCTTATTTTCATTTTGTTCATATACAGCAGTGTTTGTTGCCATACTCTTCTGCTGCGAAGTTGGGATTTGGTTAATAGCCTGCAGCAGCCAGTGATGGAGTCACAGAATTGGTTAAAGTTTTTGGTTGAAAAAGAAGTCAATCCTCTTCTACAAGTTGCTTCGGAGCCTATTAGTGCTCAAGGGAATACAATGGATGTTCCTTCTACTAATGCAATGGACTTTGAGCATAAGATACAAATTTTGGAAAGAAAGGTTGGTACATTCAAACGTTTGCAATGGCAACGTTTTAGTTTTGCTGCATATTTGGAAAAAGGCATAGCTCCACGTGGTTTGAGAGTTTTGAAGATGCCCTCCTACGGAAATACTTATCCTGAGCTATTGAAGCAATGGCAGTGTCTAAATTTAAAGCTGAGTCAAGACTATATGACCCTGATGAATAATTTCTTTCTTGACATTGAGAATGAGTTAAAGGGTGAAATTATTGCTATGGAGGATGAGCTGTTTTCAATGTCTTGTTTTTAAAACTTGCAGTCATCCTATCAGTCTGTGATGGACAGATTATGTTCACTAGATGATAGACTGGAAGCAGTGAAGAAAAGGAAGTTATTACGTGACATGGGCGATTACCAGGCTGGTAACATATTTTCTTGGCCGAAAAATGACAAAACTGGAGTCTTTATGGACTCAAAAGCAAGGTCTAATAGTGTTAATAAAAGACGCACGTTTACGTCAGTAAAATATCCAGCACAGAAGGAGTCTTTGGACTCACTAGATGTATTTCCTAAGCTGAATGCTGGAAATTCGAATTTGGCGCCAAATGAAGAGCAAACGGCGATGTCTATGTTGGGTAGTAACGTAACTTTTGGTAAACCTATAGCAACGGATGCTGCGTCTTGCGCTATGGATATGGAAACTGTCGTCAATGCTTCAATGGGAAATGGTGCCATTGGGACTAATGTGGATGGTAAAAGCGCTACACAAGCGTCACAAAAAAGTTTGTCTAGTTTTTTTTGCAAACCTTTTCAGCTACAACAAGCTGAATGGGTACAGGAGCGGGTTGTCGCTTCTAGATCCAGGTCGAGGGGTAGAACCAAGCAGAGGGATCCCGTTGTGTCGTTGGATGGTAAGCGGAAGAATGAAAGTCCATCAAAACAATTGAAAATAGCTCGAAGATGATGGCAGGTACTGTAAACCTTTCTAGTTTCGTTTTGAGAAAGGAACACATTACGCTCCTTGCGAAGGGTTTAAGTTATATACCGACATGTGCAGAGGACATTGTGAGAGTGTTGACTGATTTAAAACTATTTTAGATCCATAGCGTTGAAGCTGATTTTCAGAAATGAAATATATGATAATGCTTGCAAAAGACGTAGTGTTTTCATACCTAACTATGCTCCAATTCTTATAGCTTTAATGACCTTTGTGAAGATGAAATAAGAAAGGCTTATGCAGCTAACAAACGTTCTAAAAATTATAACCTTACTTATGTTGAGCATGTGGCATTGAGTGAGCTGAGGGAAGATTCAAACATTGTGATAAAACAAGCGGATAAAGGGGGGGTCGACTGTGATTATGGATAGAGAACACTATATGAGATCAGTGTTATTATTGTTGGGGGATGACATAGCATTTAGGCGTATAACATTACTGGATGTAAGGAAGTGTATTAGTTATGTGAATATGTGTGTATATGAATTACAGTTGTCAAATGACATTTCACTAGATTTATTTCACTTCTTTACAGTGCCGTGTCCTATTATACATAATTATATGGTGTACCAAAATTACACAAATCACAGGACAACCCTCCAATGAGACCTATTGTCTCGGGTAATGGTTGGGTTACTGAACCCATATCCCTATATCTGCAAAGGCAATTGCAACCACTGCTAAATACTTGTCATACAGTGCTTAAAGACTCTAATGACTTTCTTGTCAAACTCAAGAGTTGGTATGTGAATATGGATTTGCCAGTAGAAACTTGTGAAGACATATATATGGTAGTGATGGATATCACATCACTATTTACTGTAATTCCTAATGACTATGGGCTGGACTCCATAAGAGAGTTTCTAACGTATTATTCCATGTTTTCAGCTAGACATACAGAGAACATATGTATGTTGTTAGATTTAGTATTAAGGAATAATATATTTTTGTTTGACAAGGAATATTATTTGCAGCAAACTGGTGTGGCGATGGGCACGCCAGTAGCGAATACCTATGCCAACCTGGTTCTTCTCCAGTGGGAGAAGTTGTACGTTAACAATGGGGAGAGATATTTGAATGATAACCTGATATTCTATCAAAGGTTTGTGGACGACTGTTTTCTGCTATGGAAAGGCTCACTTGATGAGCTAGAGGAATATATCTTGTTTTTGAATAACACAACTAGCTTTTTAAAATTTAAGTTTGAATGTTCATCTAGTATCATCAACTTCTTAGATATAACAATAACCAAGAAGGGTAATGCTATTAACACAACAGTGTTTAAAAAAGAAGTATCATCTGGTAGGTATCTTTTTGTGTCCAGTATGCATGCAGCTCATGTCTTTAAAGGCATTATTAAGGCGCAGTTGGCCTGCATTAGTAGACTTAACACTGAAGATGTTGTGTTTATAAAACAACTAAATGAAGCTTGTCATGAGTTTAAAGAAAGTGGGTATCCATCTAACCTGTTATGTCAAGTTAGTGAGCACATTATATCCAATAGACATACACTATATAAGCCTACCTTCTTGGAGGTGTCCCAGGAAGTACGTGAAACGTCGAATATTCTACTAGATGGGGGTTGGTTTAAGATTCATAACCTCTTATAATACTATGTCAACAACAATTAGGAGTATAGTTAGGAAATATTGGAAAGTTCTTCTAACACAGGAAGATGTTAAGTTGGTTGTAGGGGATAGACCCCGTTTCACTTACAGGAATATGAGGACGATAAAGAGCATGTTGGCTTATAAGGATTTTGATAGAGCAAGCTCTATCTTTTCTAGCCTGTTAAGAAAGGGTACTTTTTGTTGTTATAATTGTAGTTGCTGTGTAGATATTTTTCAACAGAGTGATGGATTAAACCCTGTGAATATATTTGTTCACCCTGTTTCTAAAAAAGTATATACTTTTCATTGCTCTGCCACCTGTATAACAAGTAATGTTGTCTATTTGGCAACGTGTGAAATCTGTCCTTCCTTTTATGTTGGAAAATCTACAAGAAAACTTAAGGATAGAATTATAGAACACAAATCCAACATAAGGAAGGGGAGTGACACCAATGCCCTGTCGAAACATGCTAAATGCTACGGTATTTCCCATAGCTTTAAGTTTAGGGTTATTGATATTGTTAATGTGTCTATCGGGGGGGGGGGGTTATGTAATTCATTAGACCTTAGGGAGTATGATTGGATTGTAAGATTATCAGCAGATGTGTCCCCAGGCCTGAATGCAAGTGTTTCACTAAAGCCTGTTTTGACTAAGATACAACATACTAAACTGAAATGAATGTATATACTTGTATTTTGTACTATTAATATATAATAATAATATATATTTTTTTGCATATTGTTTTGGATAGATTTTATACATATGTACTTATAAGTATGTTTTATTTTATTTTTATTCTTAAGTGAGATTTTGTATTAAGTTTGATCATGTGACCATGGCTGTGGGTCATATGATCTTGTGGGCTTGTATTTAAACATGTGATTTTAACATACCTTCTGTTAAACATTGAGAAAGGGTTTTTTGCCTGAAAGCTTTGTTGTTTAATAAAGGTTTTTTTCTCAACGGTTGGTCTTATTTTCATTTTGTTCATATACAGCAGTGTTTGTTAACATGTGGACAAATGCCAGGTCAGAAATTGATGTTCACCCAGGTGAAATCAAACATGTGGTAGTCACAGGTATGTGCAGTTGTACAGACCTTGATGTACCACTCGCCTGGCCAAACAATAGGGCCACGATTGGCTGTATCCACACTGCCAACATGTGTCACATTGCAAACATACTCAAGTGTCTCACCAGCAGGCAGTGTTACGAGGTGAACGATAAAATGAGCACAGAAACTACAAGCCTATGAGTCTGAGTAGTCTAATATGAAAAGCAAAAGACTGAATTCACAGGGAAATGTTCTGTTCAAAGACACTGGACACAAATTGAATTTTCCGTAGTTGAGAGAAGGCTATGTCTACTTAACTTGTACTTTTTTTCTGAAATGCACTTAGGCAATGCATGCGGGGGAAACGGTGCACACAGTAACACCAACCTGGACCTGGCTAAAACATTTGATACAATATCCCACTCAGGTAAAGCTGGCAAAATCAATGACTTGGCCATAAACCGCTACATATCTGACTGGATTGCAAGCGTTCTCACAGACGGGACTCAGGAAAGCACGATTGTTACCATGTCCAGTAAATGACCATTCACAAGCTAGGTACCTCAGGGCTCCATGTTGAGATCACTCCTATTTGTCGTATACTTCTGAGACGTAAAGTCTAAGCAAGTTTGCAGATGACTGGATAATTGGGACATATAACAGATTCTCCCATGACACAAACATCTTACAAGCAGGTTTACCACAACTAACTCGTTCCAAAGCCATGTTCTATAACTCATTGGCAAGAAGTGCAATGTAGTGCTTTTTGGCTAAACTACTACCCAGGCTAAGTACTCCTTCACTAAGAAATCCCTAACAAATGACAGTATCCAAGAATCTGGGAACATATGTAGATAATAACATGGCCTTTGATCAACCTGTGTCCACAACAGTAGGACAATCATCCTATGTCGCCCAACTTAGAAGTTAGGGCATGGCATCCATGTCAAATGAGGTCATAGTCGCACCATTTTTTGACCTTATTAGACCGATCTTTGAGTATAATGCCCCCTTTCACATGTACCTGATCAGACTTATGCAACAGTTGGAATGCCCCCAAAGGGTGACATGAATAAGACTTGTTGGTGAGATAGATGTGTCTCGCAGTATCTCCATGCTCTGTAACAGGATGCCCTTGATGCAAAGCAGAGTCTCTCCAACCTAACAACACTCTAAACATTCAGCTGTGGTACCACCTTTATCTTTTATCCAACCGGTGGATACTTTGTTATAAGAAAAGAGCAGTCCGGGTCTAAACTGTCTGCAAACACAAACACCTAAAGTTAACTTTGAGTATGTGTCTACCGGTATGAGCGAATATTCATTATCCCCTGGAGAGCACTCTGCTTTGGCTTGTAAGCAGCCCCCCCCCACCCCCACCCCGCACACACACACTCATCTTACATACTGCCAAAACTCCATCATTATCCCACCCTCAGTAAACCGGTTCTGGATGGTATCCGTGAGGCCAGATGCCCTAGCACCAGAAAGTCTTATGTAGATAAATGGAAAAGGTTCTGCACCTGGATCCAGGCTAAGGGGGCCAGTACAGCACATCTCTCCTTCCCTCTCATCTTGGATTACTTAGCCAAGCTACTACACAGTGGTCTCTCTTTCTCCTCTAAAAATTCATGCCTCTGCTATTTCTGCTCATTTTCCCACTGAGCAACCCCTTTTCTCGCACCCTTTGATCAAACAGTTCCTCAGATGGGCTAGCAACTTGAGGCCCCCTAGAAGGGCACCAACACTGGCTTGGGACCTTAACTTTGTCTTGGAAAAGCTCCCCCTGCCTCCTTTTGAACCAGCTTCTTCTGAAGAGCTAAACTTTCTCTCCTGGAAGACCGCCTTCCTTCTGGCCATCACTTCAGCCAGAAGAGTGAGCTGCAAGCACTCATGGCTGTGGTACCCTTCATCTTCTATGCAGACCGGGTATCCCTCAGAACTAACCCTTCCTTCATGCTCAAAGTGGTGTCCAGCGTGGCTCTCAACCAATCCATTCATTTCCCCACCTTCTTTCCTAATACTCAGAACAAGGGGGAAAGGATTCTTCACTCTCTAGATGTGCACAGACAGCTCAGATACTCTCTGGACAGGACTAAATCCTTCAGAAAGTCTGATCAATTGCTGGTTAGCTTTGCTACATGGGGCAGAAGGCAAAGCAATATCCAAGCAAACCATTTCCAAATGGGATAGCACACTGCATTCATTTCTGCTACAAACAGCATGGTAAGCCTCCCCCCATGGGGGTCAGGAAATTTCCACCAAAACAGCCTCCACCTCTGCAGCTTTCCTCAGAGGAGTGCCCACCAGGGCATCCTGGAGGCTGCCATCTGGACATCTGTTCACACTTTCACCAAGCATTACCACCTTCCTCTCCTCCAAATCCAGGGCAGGGTTTGCCTCTGCAGTCTTGCAGGGCATTCCTAGCCAGCTCCTAGCTTCCTTGACTGCCTCCACCCATTTCCTCAGCTTTGGGAATCTACCCAAATGTGATGACTGCAACAGTGAAACACGAAGAACATAATACAGTTGTATACACTTACCATAAATGTAGTTATTCAAGTGTATTCACTGTTGCAGTCCTGGTTTCTCTCCCTCCATCCCCCTTTTTTCTTTTTCTCCTTTTGTTGCCATTCTTCCTTGTTGTTTTCCTTTCCTTACAAGGGACCTATTAGTATTTATTTTCCACTGGTGGAATTCTTCCACCAGAACCTGGCCTCCTACTTTGAGGGCTCCTGTCAGGTTAGGGCAAGAAAAACTGATGTAATGGCATCGGCTGCCTTACTTTATACCACTGATGACCTGACGTCACTCCTCAAGTGACAGCAACCGATGCAGAAATACTAAGTCTCTGGTATTCGGGCCGAGCGAGGGCTACCCTGGCAGGGATAACCCAAATGTGATGACTGCAACAGTGAATACACTTGAACTTCTACATTTATGGTAAGTGTGCACAACTGTACTTTGTGAAGACCACAGACGAGTGGATTCTTCGTCTGTGGTCTTCAGTTTTATCTTTCCGTTTGGTTTGTGCACAACTTTACTTTGTGCCTGTACTTTCCTTTAGGGATACAGGATAAACAGCTGTTTTATTAATGCTAAATCAGTATCACAGCCTATCACTTCACATGATTACTCTGACTGATGAATGTACATCTGTAAGTAGTTCTTTGCCATAGCTTTTCTCCTTCGTGTATCTTCTCTTTACAAACATGATTAGAGTAGATGTAAGATGTGACAGATGACCATTAGTCCTCATTTCTCACTTTGTCAGATTGATGCAATCTGTCCTGTAGTCTTTAATCTTTGTATGTACTGCAAAAATGCCTTGCACAGCATGTTTTGCATCCTTGTTTCTGTTGGAAAAGTGTCAGTTGACCAACCCACTCACCCGGTTATAGGTTCATAGGTAGGTACTAGGCTATTTGCCCGAGGGCATTTATAAGTCTAGCCAGAGTGTGTTGGCTTTCACCACCCCATTGATTAATTCACTGACTCTGCTTGACAGAGGATCAGTTAAGTGATCCCAGAGGTGTATTTTCTGTTAACCATCCACTCATCAAGGTTTCTCTTGAAGAGCGTTAGTGAGGGCCTCTGCCTGATGTAATTTGAAATTTTGTTCCAAAGCATGGGGGAGTATGTGACAGGAATCTATCCCTCCAGCATGTTCTATTTATTGTTGGGGCGAGTTTTAGTTCACTAGAGCGCGTGGCTTGCAGTGACTTGGATTTTTTTAGGTGGAGCATGGCTTTGTAAGTCAGGCAGAGAATCATCTCTGAGTAAGTGATATGCCACTGAGTACAGCCGGAGTTTTTTCAATCGGGCTGCATAGGACATATGTTTGAGACCAGAAATCCTCTTGGTGAGGTACTTTTGTGGTCTTTCCAGCTGTTGGAAGTGTCTTGTGAGGTACATCCAGGGTTGCCAGATTTCCAGCCCCCCAGGTAGGGACAAAAAAAAAAAAAGAAGGTCTCTCACGGCAAGTGAAGGCCAAAAAAAAAAAAAGGTCTTTCACGGCAAGTGAAGACCCCCCCAAAAAAAAAAAAAAAAGTGGTCTTTAATGCGGAACACAGTTCCACAGTAAAGCTCAGTAGCTCTGCACTAAACACGGAGCTTCTCGTGTTTAATGCATTGCAGTTCCGCATTCAACACAAGTAGCTCCGTGTTTAGCGATTTTTGATTGGCCCGTATACCGGCATATGGGCCAATCAAAAATCGCTAAACACGGAGCTTCTCGTGTTTAATGCGGAACACAAAAAGCTCCGTGTTTTTTTTTTTGATTGGCCTGTATGCCAGGTATACGGGACAATCAAAAAAAAAAAACAAAAAAACAAAGTGGAGGCTGGCTGGGATTTCAACCGGCAGGGCGGGACCCAGGATCAGGCTGCTGATCTCGGGACAGTCCCGCCCAAATAGGGACGTCTGGTAACACTGGGTACATCCCAAATGGGGCATTGTACTCTATGATGGATACAATGGTACTTATAAAGTGTAAATAAATAATACTATTCCGGACTTGCTGGATTAAGTAGCTCAAGTTCCATTAAAGTATAAAATATAAATTTTTTGTCAGTCTTATCCCTAATTAATCAGATGTCTTGAGGTGCGGGGTACCATCAAATGTGGAGTTTAAAACCTTACTTGAGTCAAAATCTGTCCATATTACCTTGGGCAGAATGCTTATACATAAATGCCGGAATAAAGTGTAAAGGTTTTTCTAGTTACCGTGCAAACTGTGTAGCTGCATAGAAACGTAATAGAACCTGAGCACATATAATCACCCCCATCACTCCTAGCCCTTCCACAACCAGTTTCAACATTTAGATGTGTGGAAATGAATGATTCCTATTAACTGCATTGAATGGTTGTGTCCCTTCTTTTTAAATTGCTTGTCAGTGTTAAGGGACATTCTACAGTAGTTGATCTTTTCACTTTTACCCCACTAGAAGTTTCCTGGCATCCAGTGACACCGATTTTCCATTTTCTGGGGAAAATACCAGTAAATCTTGAATGTGAACTGTCTGAATTTTCTGTCTGTACTGAAAAAAATGTAGATTTTTCAAGGGTTTTGGCATTTTAGCTAGTTTAATTTGTGCTGATATAGCAAGTTGTGATTTCACTTTAAGAAGAAGACTCTTCTCTTGAATATGCAAGTGCTATAAATTACATTAAATCTGTATGCAAAATGACATAATCTATATTGCGGCCATTGTTTCTGCTTGGGTCTCAGATAATTAATATAGGTTGTAGTTATATGCAGTTCAGCACACAGTACTGCTGTTGATTGCATTAGCCGTAAAAAGTGAACTCAACGCATGAGAAACATGGGGGAAAGTCATTAAAACACAATGATAAAATATAAAAATTCAGTAATAAAGCTCAAAAATGGTTATAAAAACTGAGCATAGAAATAAAAAATTAAGACCTATGTGCAATTTTAGTCCGAAAAAGAAAAAAAATCATTATAGCTGAAATATGATTGGTGAAACATCTAGATGGAGAAATAAGCTTTTATCTTGCCCCTCATCGTATGCTATAAAAATTTTGGCTTTTTTTTCAGTCATTCTAGAGTTGTTCTTTTCTAGTCTACCAAAAACAGTTGATTGTCAGAGGTATGAACTGCAAAGTTACTGTTTTCAGTAATTTGACTGTATAATCCTTCACTGTCTGTCTTAAATTGATGTTAAATGTATACAGTTGATGTAATTAATCGTTTCACATAGTGATTGGAAAGTAGCAAGTTATGGTTTGTTGCATCTTTCATTCATTAATTAAATAGGTAGGCCTGAACAATTTGATGGAAAGGAACAGGAGCATTAATTTGAAAGGGTTATGTTTGATTACCATAAGAAGAGTACCTGTTTTTGGTGGAAGGATCTGTGTTTAACTGAGACTTGAGTACTTGCTCGTGTTGCAAATGAGGAACTGATAAATTTAGAACTATAAAACTGCAGTCAGTCTCAACCCCCCCCCCCCCCCAGTCAAGATGTTCAATGTAGAATTTAGGATTAAATTGTCCTATTGCAGCATGCTAGGCTTTGGCGTGCCTGATAGCTGATTTGACAAGTATATTGAGAGGTTAGCATGAAGCACTGAACATATGTATATTGTCAAGGTTCACAAAGAGTTTTTATTAATTCAAGCTAGTTGATTCAGTTGGATTAGATGGTCATGCCTTCATGAAAAATATGGGTTGGCATGAGAGAGAGTGAGCTGTTGGAACTATTTAAGTCTAAAGTAAGCAGTGATATAGATTGTGGATGTATTGAATATGGTAAAATGTGAAGGTATTAGAGATTTATGCAAAATTACAGATTTTCCTTTTGTATAACAAGATGGTGATTAAAATAGAGGAATGCCTTCAGTTAGCCACTTGGCAGCATAAAAATTGGACCTAGGTGATTTGGTCACATTGACTAATATTGGTATGACACCCTGACTCATGTATAAATGGGAAAAAAAGGGGTTTGACTCTGACTACCTCCAGTTCACATAAGTGTGTGTAAGAAATTGATTTAATTGAATGATAATTAATATACAACATTGTTACATTCTTCAGTTCTAGTATTGAGAGAGGCCTGTGAAGGGGGTGAATGTGCAAGTGTATGATAAACATTTCATTAAGAGCAGCACCATAGTACATGCCCCCCCCAATAAAGATCCAGTTTTAAGGGTTAATATTTTAACGAATGTATCCGTTTCAGAGATATTGCTAATAATATTTTTGTCTGGATCTATTTAAGATCATTTGAAATGTTTTGTGTGAAACCGATGTCTGCAAAGATGAACTGTGATAAGATTGTATTGTAAAGGAGAAGTGCAAATGCTTTGAGGTAAGGCACTATTTACAGGATGACTGTGGCGTATGAGTCATGTATATGATTTTGAACATTGCTGGTGGCAAGCCTTAATCAGTCTTCAACTAGATACTTTCAGCAGCTTGGATATCCCTTGCATTGAGTGGTTACAGTCTGGTGTCATGACTGTTACAGAGAAGTAGGCTATAAAAAAAGAGAATATTGTGCACCTTTTTCTAGTATTTTTTGCGATGGATGGGTATACTGAGAGACTGCACCAGCAAGTGCTTTTTGAGGTGGACTGTAGATGCTATGAAAAGCTTAAAAGACATTAGCTGAGAAGATTAACACCATCTTTTCCAGGTCAGAATCCACCACTGTAGTACTGAAAGGGGGAAAAGGGGACAGTGTTTGTTTGTGTGTGCATGCTGTGATGCTTTTGACATTAGGTGTACCTGGTTTCTTTCAAAACAGGTAGTTTTTATTGGCAGAATATAGAAATTGGCTTTATTTTCACCAAGAGAAACAATACTGAAAAATGACAACACAAATTCAATTTGTAATGAAACAAAAAAGTTCTGTTTGCTGCATTCGTGACCACAACTTAAAAAGAGGTGTATAAGGTTATCCACCTAGCTTAACAACACTTTGAGTTGCGTCTTTCTGAGCAAGACTAAAAGTGGCTATAAAATTGCAACCATGGGTTTGGGAAAATGGTCAGTATTACTCCAGCATAAGGTTTAAAAGTCTCTCACCATCTTTGATCTAATGGAACAGTTTGATCTGATGATGTCCTTTTCATTCTTCCTCAACTAATGGATTACTGATCCAATCCTCTGATCGACCCGGCTGCATACTACAGACTTTGGAGTAACTCTCAAGCTCCTCCCTCTAACCATAATGCTCTAGTCCATCCCCAGTACCCCAGATCTTGATGTTCTTCGTGTTTCACTGTTGCAGTCATTACATTTGGGTTATCTGCCTGCAGGTAGCCCTCAGTCTGCCTGATTACCAGAGTCTTGGGATTTCTGCTTCGGAAGCTGTCGCTGCTTCCATGACATTGGGTTGTCAGGGGTATAAAACATACAGCCGATGCCATTACATCAGTCTTTCTTGCCGTGCACGAAGCAGAAGCAGTTTGCAAGTGCTGGTCGGCCTCATCCTGAAATTTTCGTTTTTCGAGTTTCAGACCTGAAGTATTCTAAAAAATAAGTACCCCATTGGGGATCCTTTTTTCTTGCTCGAACCGATGTCAGAAAAAATTAATAATTGTCTTGCCTGTGGAAAGCAAATACCTCACAGAGATTTTCATTCGTAAGGATGAAGACAGAGAAAGACTGCATAGGTCCAAAACTGCCGACGACGCTACCGTTAAGCTAGTCGCCAGTCTGCCGGTACTCACTGAGACACTTTCGCAACCCCTGATACTGGCTTCTACAGATTCGCAAGCCTCTACTGAGACCCATTCGGAGTCCGGTATGCTGCAAGATGCTTCTTCGACTATGGAACATGTGGATGTCTCTACCTTGGATGGGTCCGGAGCCGCTGTGCAGGCACCGGCTTCTGAGGGTGTATTCAGGCCTTACGATTTTCATAGTAAACCGACAACTTTGTTTCAAACCAAAAATACCGAATTTCTCAGGCCTAAAGTTCGCATTACGCCTAGGAAACCGACGACCAAAGTGCATTCTCAGGCCCACATGCCACAAAAACAAATACTTAGAATGGCTAAAGACCTTAATACTTTAATTAGGGGAAGTCAGCCTTCCCCCCTCAAAAAGACCAAGAACTGATTTTCCTTTTAATTCTTCAGATCAGGAGTCTGATAACTCTGACCCTTCTGATTACCAGGACATACCCTTATCTACTTATGAGGATTCTGATGCAGAGGATTCCGATGCAGAGGATTCCATTCCCTCTGCTTCCCCACCAGAAGATTTTTTTTTTTTTTTTGGTGAAACCCTGCATACTCTTAGGGAGCATTTCCACTGGGAGAGCCAGGACTACTCTGTCCAAAAAGAGACTCGGAATTTTTAAACTTGCCTCAGCACAGGCCACTAGCTATCCCTCCTGTTCTGGAAATTTTAGATGTCTTTTTGGAATCCAGCCTTACCCCTGATACTTTGCCTCCAGCTCCCAGGAATCCTGACAGGTACTATAGAGTACCTGACTCCCACAAATTCCTCTTTAAGAATCCTACTGCAAATCCAGAGACCATTTCCCAGGGACCTAAAGGCATTAAGGCCACAACGGCCAAAAATCCTACCCCTTCGGACAGGGATTTTAGGGCTTTAGACAGATGAAGAAAGAAGGTATACACCTCTGCTACTCTGGCCATCAGGGCTATAAATTGCCAGTTTCGTATGTTAAAGTATCAGCATCATATTATGGAACTAATTAAACAGAAAATTATGTTGATTCCTGATTGTGCAGAACATAACATTACAAGAGTTACTGCATTCTGCTAACCATTTGGTATGCATACTTTGCAATGTGGTTTTGATGCCTTAGAAGCATCTTGCAGGGCTGCTGTCACTGGGTCTGTTCTTAGAAGGCATGCTTGGCTTAAGGAACAAACGTTGCCAGACCATGTTAAAGCAAAATTACTAGATGCACCATTAAACCAAGAGTGTCTATTGGGCAATAAAGCAGAAGTCGTCCTCAAAAGGATGGAGGAAAAAGCTTAATCTATGCAAACTGTTAAAGATTTCTTACAAGTACAGCCACCTAGATTCAGTAGGCATTGGACTTCAAAAAACTGGTCTTTTCTGGTCCCTTCCAGACCTTCTCAGTCCAAACCCAGGGGTAGCAGACCACCAAGACTACAGTCTCAAGGCATGCACAGATCTAAGCAACGGAGTGCACCCACGTCCAAAACAGGGAGTAGTAAGCTGCCATCCTATGGTAAAATCTCTCATTGACTTATCCATAACTCTTCCAAGCCTTGCCCAAGTACTTGCACCTTTAGGAGGGAAACTTGCCCTGCATGCCAAAAACTGAGAGTACATTACCCAGGACAGATGGGTCTTTAAACATTGTTTCCCAAGGGTACAGATTCCACTTTCACTCTCTCCGTACCCCAAGCAGATGGCCAGACCTCCCCCCAAACCAATGGGCAGAGACCCAAAAGCAAGTACTTTTTCTTCTCAGTATCCAGGCTATTCAACCTGTCCCACCAGAAAAAAGGGGACAAGGCTTTTATTCCAGACTGTTTCTGGTACCCAGAAAAGAAATCTCTTGGCATCCTATCCTGGATCTGTCTATTCTCAACACCTTTCTGGTGGTTCAAAATGCTTACTCTCCAAGAACTGCTTCCTATGCTAGCAACCCTAAACTTAAAAGAAGCTTATCTTCACATCCCCATAAGGAAATCTTGCAGGAAATAACTATGTTTCAGTGTAGGCTCTAAGCATTATCAGTTCTCTGCACTTCCCTTTGGCTTATCTACTGCGCCCAGGGTATTCACAAAATGTCTAGCTCCAGCCATTGCATATTGCTGGCAGAGAATGATTCAAATTTACCCATACTGGGACGGTTGCCTGATTCAGGCGGACAGTCAGGAATTGCTACTCCAGCACCTGACATTTGTAAAGAGACTTCCAACTTCACTGGGGTACGCCATCAACAAAACAAAATCACATCTGGTTCCCAGCCAACAGATTGTATTCCTAGGAACAAGCTTGAACACAACTTCCCAGGTGGCATTCCTCACTCCAGAAAAACACATTTATTTGACAAGCTACTTCAATCTACTGGCCACCCAAACCCAGCTAGCTGTAAGAAAAATACTGCAAGCCCTAGGGTTCATTGCCTCTTGCATTTTACTAATTCCATATGCAAGAATGCATATGAGGAAACTTCAGTGTTACTTGTAAAGTCTTTTTTGTCAACCTTCTCAGGACCTGGAAACAATGATGCTTATCATTCCTTGCCTAAGGACAGAGTTGCTTTGGTGGGCAGAGGCTGGATACCACAACAAGGGACTCCCTTTCACTCATCCCCCTGCCGCCCAAACCCTAACGACAGACACATCAGACTATGCATGGGGGGCTCACATGGCAGGACAATGCATTCAAGGCAAATGGAGACCAAAGTAAATGCACCGGCATATCAATCAAAAAGAAATGTTAGCTGTACAGAATGCTCTGGCAGCCTTCAAAGGCCTTATTCTTCCAGGACAACTGTTGGTAAAGACAGACACAACACCACAGTTATGTGGTACATAAACAAGCAGGGGGGAACCAATTCCTACCCACTCTGCCGATTAGCCATGGCTCTGTGGAACACAGCCTTGAGAAACCAAATGCACCTGCAAGTTCTATTCCTGCCAGGCAAACTAAATTCAGTGGTAGACTTAAACAGAATTCTCATGGACCCATACGAGTGGAAACTGGAACCCAAAAATATTCAAACTTTTGAGCAACAGATGGGGGGCCCAGAGGTGGACCTCTTTGCTTTCCCTCAGAACTATCAATTGAGCAAATATTGCACCAGAACTCCCCACAGCCAATCTTGGAAAGTGGATGCCCTGTCCTTTACCTGGGAAACCTCTCAATTTATGCCTTGCCCCCTCTGCCCCTCCTTGAAGGTTCTACTAAAGATCAAACAGGACAAGCCAAGGACAATCCTGATTGCACCAGACTGGCCACGCCAGCACTGGTATCATCTTTTGTGCAGCCTGACAGTAGTGCCTCCATGGCACCTGTCTAAGACCCCTTCCCTGCTGTCCCAGCAGGAGGGTCAGACTTTGCACACTCAGCTACAGACCCTGAACCTAGCAGCCTGGCTCATCCCCTGAATTCATCACCAGCAACTGTCAGTAAGCAGATGCTGGATGTCATTCTTGAGGTAAGGAGGCCTAGTACTAGAAAATCCTATTCGGAAAAGTGGAGAAGATACTGTTCCTGGAGCCAGTCTCGTGGAATGGACACAACTGTGCCCAGCTTACCTCATATACTAGATTACTTAACAGAAATGCTCCACAAAGGCCTCTCTTTCTCTTCAATTAAGATTCATGCAAAAAATGTAAGACCCCCCCAGGAGAGCCCCCACTCTTGCCTGGGACCTTAACTTTGTATTGGAAAAGCTCATGCTTCCGCCCTTTGAACCTGCTGCCACAGCAGAGTTAAAATTTCTCTAATGGAAAAAAGCTTTACTTCTAGCCATCACTTCAGCAAGAAGTGTGTCTGAATTGTAGGCCATTATGGCCGTGGAACCCTTCATTATCTTCTGTGCGGACAGGGTTTCCCTCAGGACTAACCCATCATTTATGCCCAAGTGGTATCTAGTGTGGCTTTAAACCAATCCATTCATTTGCCAACTTTGTTCCCTAATCCTCAGAATAAAGGGGAAAGGATCCTGCACTGCCTGGATATGCACAGCCTGTTCAGGTTCTATCTGGACAGGACTAAGCCTTTCAGGAAGTCTGACCAGCTGCTGGGGCAGAGGGCAAGGCCATTTCAAAGCAAACCATTAATAAATGGATAGCACACTGCATCCATTTCTGCTACAAACACCATGGGAAACCTACCCCACAGAGGATCAGAACACATTCCACTAGGGCTATATCAACCTCTACAACATTCCTCAGGGGGAGCCCTTACCAGGGACATCCTGGAAGCTGCAACCTGGAGCTCTGTACACATTTTCACCAAACATTACCAGTTACATATCTTTTCTAAATCCAGAGCTGGATTTGCCACAGCAGTCTTACAGGGCCTGATTGCCAGCCCTAATGCTTCTTAACTACCTCCACCCATCCTGAGCTTTGGGAATCAACCCAAATGTAATGACTGCAACAGTGAAACACGAAGAACATAGTACAGTTGTGTACACTTACCATAAATGTAGATGTTTGAGTGTATTCACTGTTGCAGTTATGGTTACCCTCCCTCCAGCCCCCTGACTTCTCTTTACTTCTATCTTTTTTGTTTGGCATATCTTATGTCATGGGTATGTGCTTTTTGCTGGGGGTGTTCCATACCATGTAATTGCTTCCTATTTGGGGACACCTGACATCTGGGGCAAGAAAAACTGATGTAATGGCGTCGGCTGCATGTTTTATACCCCTGACGACCTGATGTCATGGAAGAAGCGACAGCATCCGACACAGAAATCCCAAGACGCTGGTATTCAGGCCAGCTGAGGGCTACCTGCAGGCAGATAACCCAAATGTAATGACTGCAACAGTGAATACACTCGAACATCTACATTTATGGTAAGTGTACATAACTGTACTTTTCCTGCCATTGTTCACAGACAATAGGATTCTTCTGTCCTAGCAAAGTCTCCTAAGACTTCCTCAGAGCCACCATTAAAAATTCTTGAATTGTTGGTCCTGAAAAGACTAACTGTGGATCCTAAGTTTTCAGATCCCATTGTTATTTCACCTAGTCCTACCATCCAGATTATTGATCTAAATCATCGGATCCTAAGCCTAGCACATCTTACACACAGAAGACTTGCTCACCCAATTTTGTGATAGACTCCATTTCTTCCCCTGGCTGAAGAGCTCATCCACCTAGTCTCTCACCGGGCATGAAAGGCGCTAGATTCTGTTGAACTTACTGCATCATCTGGACAAGTTCTTTTATGCAGACACCTAAAAAGCATTCCAGGTTTCAGTCTATTACTTCATCCATCAGGTCCTTCAGGAGTCTTTCTGAAGCAGATATAGATAGGATGATGTGAAAGCTTCTTAGAACTCAGATCCAGATGGGGATTATCTGGTCTCCGTCCCCCATTGGATTTGTGAGCCTTCCTGTCACTACCCAAATAGTTTTAACTCCTCCTCTAATCCATCCTTCAGTTTTGGAGCTCCAGGATCCGACTGTTCTAAGAGTTCCGGTGTCGAATCCAAACAGAATTAATTGTTCGCCGACCGCATCCCTGACCAGTTCTGTTTCTTTGCCTTTGGATCGAGACAAGTCCCAGAGATGAAACATCAGCATTGGATCTGTATGGCCAAGGTCTACTCTGATGATGATGATGGAGCCATCCATGCCCCTCGGAGCTTCAAAGCTGGATAGCTCTGGGTCCTGTTCCCTCTTCAAGGCATGGATCAGGTCGGAGTCATGATCTATCCATGCTGAAACATTCAGCTTTGGTGTGGGTGGCCACGGATTCACTATGGTCCGTCTGCATTTGAGGTTGTGGAAAGGGTCTTTTCTCATTCTAGGGATTTGGTCTTTCATCCTCCCTCGGATTTTACCCCTTTTCCCTCTATGGTTCCAAGGTCCGATTCCATCAGACCTAGCCCACAGGGGCAGCCACTTCTACCTAGCTTCCAGTCAATTCCCATGGAAAAATGTCCCCTCTCTTCTGACATCGCTCCACAACATCCCCCTGAGGAGGTCCACTGAAAAAGAACATGCAAGAGAAGACACCTAGATTTCCCTTTGGAGTCTCTCACTGAAGATACTGATTTCATGGACGGAAAAGGATCCCCCAGATCACCTGATGACATCTCATTTGGAGTCATTTTAGAGATCCTTAAGTGGAAAGGTGGTTGGTCCACCAATAATCCTTCTGAGGAGTCAGTCTTTCTGGAGGCTTTTGGTGCTGGCCCATCTACGTCTTGGGCAACTCCCCTGGCTGAAGAGCTCATCCACCTAGTCTCTCACCAGGCATGAAAGGCGCTAGAGTCTGTTGAACTTACTGCATCATCTGGACAAGTTTTTTGCCCTCCAAAGGATAAACTCCACTTGAGCAAAGGAGTCCCTGTCGATGTAGTGGTTGTGGCAGCCACCAAAATATAGCTAGCAGGACTCCTCTGTCCACCCCCTTTACAGAGCGGTTAGGGCACTGTACAGATTTGGAAAGCATGTATTTGCTAAAGCGATATTCAGCCTGAGGTCCCTGAACTACCTAGCACACTTTACAAGGCTACAAAGAGATTTGACAAAAGAACTATTAATGTCTGTGTGTGTCTCTCTCTCTCTCTCTCTCTCTCTCTCTCTCTCTCTCTCTCTCTCTCTTTCTGAATCCATGTCTGTAGAGGATTTCAAAAGATTATCTTCTCAGCTGGGCCACTCTGTTTATTTACAATGTGTACATGAGGTTAATCTTTCCTGCAGCCGAAGGTGCCTTATGGGGCAGCTGGTTCAGACATTGCCATAAAGAGACTTGCCTGAATGCAGCTGTGCGACTTTGCAGAGCATTTCAAGTCTTATTTCATCAATGCTCCTTTTGATGGAAAATCCTTGTTGGCCCTTCTGTAAAAGAAACTCTTACCTGCAGTGAACAAGAAATAGAAATTCTGTGTGCTGTATGAATTAAATTTTCTACCCCTCAACAATCTTTTTCAAAAAATCAGAGAAGTGGCAAGAAGATGTGGTTCCGCAAATTCCAGGGACCTTTCCAGCATTCACGAGAAGACGACAACTTCAGAGGCAGAGGAGGGAGTTTGCACAGAAGACACTACCCCTGTGGCAGAGAAGAGGCCCACAAAATACAGGTTCCCAAGATTCCTTTCCAGATGGACCTTTTTAGCTCTGCTGAAGTGCTGTCTGACTGCTCACCTCTGGAGACAGTTGGAGGACATTTGTCCTTGCACCCAGAAGTCTGGAATGCTATAACAAAAGATACTTGGGGGCTACAAATAATATCCATTGGTTACTTCATTCCCTTTTTCCAGAGTCCCACTTCCAAAATAAAAAAAGCTCCCAGACATTCCATCTAGTTAGAGGGAAGCTGCAGCACAAGAAATTAAAAAAAAGACAAAGTCATCCAGGAGGTCCCACCAGTCAAAAAAGTATTTGGAACTTATGGTTCTTTTTAGTGCCAAAAAAGACAGGAGACCTGAGACCAGTTCTAAGCAAATTAAACAAATTTGTGAAGAATTCAAAGTTCTGTATACTTGTGTTTCAGTCCATTCTACCTCACCTACACAAGGACAATTGGAAATGCTCCACAGATATTCAGGACACGTACTGTCATATCAAAATGGACAGGCACTTCCTGAGACAGTTGCACCTTTGGCTAGGTGGCAGTCACTGCCCGTTCAGAGCCCTGCCTGTTGGACTCAACACAGCTCCCCAGAGTATTTAGCAAGTGTTTGGTAGTAGTAGCAGTTTATCTGAGACTGCAGTGATTCCAAGTGTTTCCATATTTAGATGACTGGCTTCCCACTGCCCCAGCCATGCATCTCATAGAGCAGTCCAGAGATGATTTGCTCCAGATTTGTCAGTCACGAGGTATAACAGTCAATTTTGGGAAATTTAAACTGACACCAGTACAAAGCCTGGAGTTTATTGGTGCCCATCTGAACACAACTCAGATAGCTTCCTTCCCTTCTCACCATATATGCACACTAAGATCTCAGGTTCATCAAATTCGATGCCATACTGCTCTTTCTGCCAGACTAATTCTTCAAGCTTTAGGTTCTATGGCAGCAGTAATAGTTTTCTTCCCTTTAGCATGGTTTTTGTCCTTCATTGGACTGTAGGTGTTTAATGGTCTTTTCTTCAACAACCCCTTTTGTTTCCAGTCAAACATACTAAAATATACAAATGCCATATTCACTGGTGGGTCCAGTCAGACATATGCCAAGGTCAGCCTTTGTTTGTTCTCCCCTGTTGGCCAAAGTGACCACGGATGCCTCCCAAATGGAGTGAGGGGACATTTTCTGGGAAGGACAGTCTAAAGTGCATGGTTCTCCCAATAGACCAATTTGCATATCAATGTCCTGGAGACTAGGGCAGTCTTTTTAGCTTTCCATGCTTTTCATGATGCTCTTTCTCTAGGGACCATTGCAACTTAAGCCAGCAACATGTTTGTGGTCTGGTACATCAACAAACAAGGGGTTAACTCTATCTTGCCTCCTTTGCTAAGAAGCCGTGAGGGAGTAGCAGCAGGTGATCTCCTCCAACCTTTTTCTAGTAGCAACGCATGTTCCAGGGAAAACCAAAGTGCTAGCGGACAAACACAGCAGGTTCATTCTAATGCCTCAGCAATGGTCTCTGTCAGTGGCAGAGAAGATTTTCCACCATTGGAGCCAACCATGCTGTGATCTCTTTGCATCTCCCCACAACAAATACAGCAGGTACTTTGCACTAATCCCCCCTCATGGGAAGTCCCCAACAGGTGCTGTAGTCCATGTTTAGCCCCCTATCTACTTTACCCCTACCCCCAGTACCTGTGATTCCGAAATTTTTACAGAAAGCCATTCAGTTGAAGAGCTCTGTCATCCTCATTGCCCCTTTTTGGCCTCGCTGGGTGAGGTTCCCCTTCCTTTGGTCTCATCTTCATTATCCTCCCTGGATACTGGACCCAAGTCCAGACCTTCTGTCACATCCCTCTGGGATGAATCATCCTAGTTTCCCAGCCCTCTAACTGCATGGTTTCACCGATTCCATTAGTAGCCAAACAGCCCAGGCTTTCATCCCTAATATATGCCATACTGTTATCCTTGCAAAAAGACTCCACCAAAAGGATTTCTAAGAGTAAATGGAAAAGATTTGCATTTTGAAGTCTGAAAAGCAACATTGACTCAGTTACTTCCCCTGTCTCTGCTGTATTAGACTTTCTAGGTTCTCTCTCCAAAGAAGGTGCTAGCTTTTCCACAATCAATGTACAGTTGGTAGCCATATCAAATTTTCATGTGGAGGACAAAAAGTATTGTTTGTCTGCTTCCAAGTTATGTAAGACTTTCTTAAACGACACCTTCCTTCCTTAGACCTCCAGTAAAGGACCCATCATCTCCCTGGGATTTAACATTGGTACTGTAAGGTTTGACTTAAGAAAAGCTTTGAACCTTCAGCAAACACTGACAAAGTATCTATCCTGGAAAAAAGCCTTTTCAGAGGCTTTTATTTACACTAAAAGGATTTCTGAACTCCAGGCTCTTTCATCTAAGATTCCTTGCATTGTTTTTCATAAAGACAGTGTTATCTTACAAACCAGCCCTTCTTTCTTACCTAAAGTGGCATCTGAATCTCAAATATTAACCAAATTATTAATTTCCAGTCTTCTATCAAACAATTTCAGACAAAGGAGAATACGTGCTACATCTTCGGGATGTGTATAGACAATTGCATTTCCGTTTACACACAGCAAAATAATTCAGAAAAACACACCAGCTATTTGTCTAATTTCACCAAGTTGGTTGGGTTCTCCAGTTTCTAAAGTTACATTGGCTAAATGGATAACCAATTGCATTTCCTGGATTTATTCCCAACAGGGTCTTTCTCTATGAAGAACACCTAAAGCCCATTCAACTAGATCCATGGCAACTTCATCTGCTTTATGGTGAAAAACTTTTATCGATGATATTTGTGTAGCAACCACATGGTCGATTGCTCGTACCTTTGTTACTCATTGCAAACTGGACTTCATTTCAAGAAGCAGAGCTGTCTTTTGTTCAGCTTTTCTCTGGAATATCCTTCCATGAGAGCCATCCAAGTTTTTCATAGCTGAGGACTCTGTCCCATTCGTTGAGGAAGAATGAAAAGGACAATAAATTTTAAAAGTTATGTACTCATCATAATTAAGCATCTGTGTTGTCCATTTTCATTCTTCCTCAACCCCTCTCCCTTCCTGTCATCTTGTGGCATGACCCGATGGTCCTTTTGTTGCAACCTGTAGTTGTCATGTTTGAGCTCTACTGTAAAATCTATTTTGCTCTTTTATTACTTAATGAATGCTTTATGGCAGCAAACTCAAACTGAGGTGTTGAGGTGTGGACTAGGGCATTGTGGGTAGAGAGAGAGTAGCTTGAGAGTTGGATCCAAAGTCTGTAGTATGTGGCCAAGTCGGATCCACGGATCTTATCCATAAACCATTCTTTGAGGAAGAATGAAAATGGTCAACACAGATAGCTAGTTATGTTGAGTATTTAATTTTTAATTACAGAAATTACTGCAGTACAACAAAGGTAATCTCCAAGATGTTCATCGTGCATACAGCTGCAGTCATAACAGGTGGGTTTTCCTGCCGTCAGGTGGGTCCTCGGTCGGCCGAATTCCAAAGTCTAGGTCCGGCGTCGGTTGTCGTCGCTTCTTCCCTGACGTCAGTGCGACAGGGGTATAAAAGAACCAGCCGACGCCATTTTCTTCAGTCTTTCTTGCCGCGCAGTGCCCGAAGCAGAAGCAGTTCGCAAGTGCCGGTCGGCCAGCTCCTGAGATTACGAATATTTTTCAACCGAAGACTTCTTGAAAGCTAAGTACCCGTTGAAACTTTTCTTGCCTCAGACCGATGTCAGACAAAGTTAATAATTGCATTTCATGTGGGAAGCAAATACCGCATAAGGATTTCCATTTCCTCTGTATACCTTGCTTAGGCCCAGACCACGACGTCTCGGCCTGTCGTTTTTGTGCTACATTCAACAGACGCACTATTAAGCGTCTGGCGGAGTTCGCCCAACACTATTTTGGCAAAAAGTTTAATTACAACATGTCGGATACTCCGACTCCAATTTTGAGTAAATGACATAAAGATAAGGACCGACATACGAGGTCCGCGACTTCTACCGACACCACACTAAAGCCGGACTACATGTGCTCCGGTTCTCAGCGAGGTGCCTACGCAGCCCCTGACTACCGATGGCGCTTCATTAGCGGTGTCTTCTGTGCCCGAGGTCGCAGGCTCTTTGGCCCACACCCCGACTACAGATACCAAAGCCACTCTTGGCGGGGAAACTCAGAGTTCAGACAGGCCTGCCACCTCTCAAGGTGTCTTCAGGCCGCCGCCTTTTTCCATTAAGGCTTACACTAAATCTAAAGCAGCCATGCATTCTAAAAGACAAGCTCCACAGGGCCCCTCTCAAGGCCCCATGCCTAAAAAGCAGATGCTCAAAATAGCTGAGGATTTGATTACTCTTATCAGGGGTTCTCAACCCCCCTCGGACAAAAGGCCCAGAGTGGAGGAAGAATACCCTTCCTCAGACCAGGCCTCCATTACTTCAGAACATTCTGAGGACCAGGAACATTCTTACTCCCCTTTCGAAGATTCTGATGCAGAGGAGTCCATTCCCTCCGTCTCCCCCCTGAGGATTACTCTCTTGGGGAAACCTTGCATACCTTGAGGGAACACTTCCACTGGGAAGGCCAAGAGTACTCGGACTCCAAGAAAAGGCTCAGGGATTTCCTCTTGCTCCCTCAGCACAGGCCTATGGCTATACCTCCTGTCTTAGACATACTAGATGATTTGTATTCAGAGGCCAGCCTTAACCCAGATTCTTTACCTCCAGCTCCAGTCAAGCCTGACAGGTATACCGGGTTCCTGATTCACACCAATTCCTATACAAAAGCCATGCGGCTGACCCAGAAACTATTTCACAGGGTCCCAAGGGAATTAAGGCCTCCACTGCCAAAAATCCATTACCTTCAGAGAGAGATTCCAGAGCTTTAGAAAGTTGGGGGAAAAAGGTATACACCTCGGCCACTTTAACCGTGAGGGCATTAAACTGTCAGTTCCATATGTTAAAGTACCAACAGTTTTTGTTATCTCAGTTGAAAAGCAAAATGTCACAACCTGAACAACCAGACTTGAAGGAGTTGCAGGATTTGTTGCATAGTGCAGAGCAAGTGGGTAAACATACCTTGCAATGTGGTTTTGATGCTTTAGAGGCCTCTTGTAGAGCTGCTGTTACAGGATCAGTCATACGTAGACATGCTTGGCTCAAAGAGCAAACCTTACCAGATCATGTCAGAGCTAAATTACTAGATGCACCTCTTCAAAAAGATGTATTGTTTGGTGTTAAAGCTGAGGAGGTATTAAAGAAAATGGAGGAAAAGGCAAAATCAATGCAAACAGTGAAAGATTTCCTACAGGTACAACCGCCATGTTTCAGTAGAAATTGGCCTTCAAAAAATTGGTCCTTTCCAGCCACGGGCAGACCTCAAAGAGGTAGATACAGACGCCCGAGAGGTAGAGGGCAATCTCAAGGATCATTTAGAGGCAGACAATGGCAAACACCTACACCAAGAGGGGGTGAGGATAGTTCACAGCCATTCAGAAAGAAGATCCAATGAATTTCCCCTTTGCATGCCAAGCAAGGCTGAAATGGCAGCACCTTTAGGCGGAAAACTGGCATTATTTTCGAAAAATTGGCATATTGTCACAAAAGACAAATGGATCCTGGACATTATAGACAGAGGCTACAGATTCCACTTTCACACCCTTCCAAAAATGAGAGGCATGCCAAACCTGCCACACAATCAAAGGGTAGAGGCACAAAAACAAATTTCAGATCTCATGGACATGAAAGCTATTCAAGCGGTACCTGCACAAGAACAGGGTCAAGGTTTTTATTCCAGACTATTCCTGGTACCAAGGAAGGGCAAAGATTGGAGACCTATTTTGGACCTATCCATCCTAAACGCATATTTACTTGTACCAAAGTTCAAGATGCTCACATTACAGCAGCTTCTTCCCATGCTGGGCAAGGAGTCTTGGCTGGTAACATTGGACCTCAAGGAGGCATACCTGCATGTCCCAATCAGACAAGATTGCAGAAGATTCCTCAGATTTCTTGCAGGTTCATCCCATTATCAATTCTCTGCATTGCCCTTTGGCTTATCTACTGCGCCCAGTGTGTTCACGAAATGCCTGGCATCAGTAATTGCCTTCTGCAGACTTCAAGGGATACAAATATACCCATAGCTGGACGACTGCCTGATCCAAGCAGACAGCAAACACTCTTCTGAAACACCTGGCGTTTGTAATAATGTTGTTGAAATCTCTGGGATACACAATCAACAAAAAGAAGTCAAGACTAATACCCTCTCAAACAATAATTTTCCTGGGTGCCTCCTTGGATACAAACACCCAGATGGCCTACCTCACGCCAGAGAAACAAGGGCAATTAACTCAATACTTCAGAAAACTGGCAACCTTCACCAGGCTGACTGCAAGGAAAATCCTGCAGGCTCTGGGATTCATGGCATCTTGCATCCTGCTAATCCCATGTGCAAAGCTGCATATGAGGAAACTTCAATGTTACCTAAAGAACTTATGGTCTCAACACAGCCACAGTTTGGAAACAATCATACCACTGATTCCATGTCTTCAAAAGGAATTTCTGTGGTGGGCTCAAGCATGCCAAAGAAACATAGGTCTCCCATTCTGCAAGCCTCAAGCAAATCAAGTCATCACAACAGATGCCTCGGACTATGCCTGGGGGGCGCACATGACAGATCAGTGCATTCAGGGCAAATGGTCACAAAAAGAAAAGCACCTACACATCAATCAAAAGGAAATGCTAGCAGTAATAAATGCTATTATGGCTTTCAAAGACCTACTGCATCCAGGCCAGCTATTGATAAGAACAGACAACACCACAGTGATGTGGTACATAAACAAACAGGGAGGAACTCATTCATACCCCCTGTGCAGACTAGCCATGTCCCTTTGGAACATGGCTCTGGAATTGCAAATCCAACTTCAAGCACAATTCCTGCCAGGGAAGGAAAACACACTGGCAGACAACCTGAGCAGAAATGACAGATCCACACGAATGGAAGTTGCCTCCTCAAGTTTTTACAATGATAATTCAAGCATGGGGAAGGCCAGACATAGATCTCTTTGCCACCCACAGAAATTACCAATTGACAAAATTCTGCTCAAGGACCTTTCATCCACAGGCCTGGGAAGTGGACGCACTCTCTTTCAGTTGGACAACAATGACGGTTTATGCCTTTCCACCTCTTCCACTGTTGGCCAAAGTTCTATTAAAAGCCAGAGCAGACAGACCAAAGATGATTCTCATTGCTCCAGACTGGCCAAGACAACACTGGTACCCACTCCTGAGGAGCCTGACACATTCCCCACCATGGATCCTGCCTCTAATGCCTCTTCTACTGACTCAGCACAACTTCAAAACTCTTCACAGTCAGCTGAAAACACTCAATCTAGCCACATGGAGTATTCCTTAAATTCACAGCAGACCCTACTCTCCAAGGAGGTGCAGGATGTCATTTTGGAGGCCAGAAGGCCTTCTACTAGAAAAGCCTACTCCGCAAAATGGAAACGGTTTTGTGCCTGGAATCAGAAGAAGGGTCAGAATCCTGGAATACTGAATTTACCTCAAATACTACAGTACCTAGCCGAACTGCTAAGCAGTGGACTTTCATTCTCCTCCATCAAAATCCATGCCTCAGCCATTTCTGCAGAGTACAACACTGATCCTCCTTTATTCTCTCACCCTCTCTTAAGACAGTTCCTCAGAGAGGCTAAGAATATAAAACCCCCAAGGAAGCAACCAGTACCTGCTTGGGACCTCAATTTCTTTCTAGAAAAACTAACCCTGCCTCCTTCTGAGCCAGCTGCTTCAACAGATCTGCAATATTTGTCATGGAAAACCGCCTTCCTTCTAGCTATCACCTCAGCACGCAGGGTTTTGGAACTACAAGCCCTCATGGCTGTGCAGCCTTTCATCATTTTCCATCAGGACAAAGTTTCCTTATGAACCAATCCTTCATTTATGCCAAAGGTAGTATCTAGGGTAGCCTTGAATCAGGCTATCCACTTACCTACCTTTTACCCTAATCCACAAAACAAAGGGGATAGGCTACTGCATTCCTTGGACATTCACAGACAGCTCCGTTATTATTTGGACAGAACAAAGCCTTTCAGAAAATCAGAGCAACTCTTTGTGTCCTATGCTACAGGTGCTCAAGGGAAGCCTATTTCCAAACAGACAATCTCAAAATGGATAGCCCACTGCATACGCTTTTGTTACTCTTTTCATGGTAAAACTGTACCTACAGGCATCAGATCTCACTCCACAAGGGCCACAGCTACCTCTGCAGCTTTCCTCAGGGGGGTTCCTACCAAAGATATTTTGGAAGCAGCCACTTGGAGTTCTGTACATACTTTCTCCAAGCACTATCACCTACCATTATACTCCAAAACTAGAGGGGGCTTTGCCACTGCAGTCTTGCAGGGCATCCTGGCTCCACCTAGTTCCACTTAGTGCCTACCACCCCTTTATTAGCTTTGGGATTCTACCCATCTGTTATGACTGCAGCTGTATGCACGATGAACATAGTACAGTTTTGTACCTACCATAAATGTAGATGTTCGAGTGCTAATACAGCTGCAGTCCAGGTTTCCCTCCATCCTTCCCCTCTTGGGACAGGCCTAATGGCTAACACCTCCTCATACAACCTCATTGGGGTATTCTTTTATGGTGTATTTGCTTGCAACTTCTGTATTTTGATTATATTGCATTTGCTTTATTACATAAATTTATGTTTTGCCTTCCTTCTGGGGGCACCTGACATTTGGGGCAAGAAAAACTGAAGAAAATGGCGTCGGCTGGTTCTTTTATACCCCTGTCGCACTGACGTCAGGGAAGAAGCAACGACAACCGACGCCGGACCTAGACTTTGGAATTCGGCCGACCGAGGACCCGCCTGACGGCAGGAAAACCCATCTGTTATGACTGCAGCTGTATTAGCACTCGAACATCTACATTTATGGTAGGTACAAAACTGTACTATGTTCATCGTGTTTCACTGTTGCAGTCATTACACTTGGGTTATTCACCAACAGGCTACCCGCAGTTGGCCCGAGTTCCAAAGTCTTGGTCTGGCGTCGGTTGCTGTCGCCTCTTCTCTGACATCAGTGCGCCAGGGATATAAAAGATGCAACCGACGCCATTTTCTTCAGTCTTTCTTGTTGCGCGGTGCCCAAAGCAAAAGCAGTTGGCAAGTGCCAGTCGGCCAGCTCCTGAGATTTTCGAAATTGAGTTTCAGAACTGAAGTCTTCAATAAAGCTAAGTATCCCGTTGGGGAAACTTTTTCTTGCTCCAGACCGATGTCAGTAAAAGTTAATAATTGTATTTCTTGTGGGAAGCAAATACCTCATAAGGACTTTCACTCTTACTGTATTCCTTGCCTGGGCCCTGACCATGACGTTAGTAGTTGTCGGTTTTGTGCTAGATTCAACAAACGCACTATTAAACGTCTGTTTGATTTTGCTTTACATTATTTTGGCCGAAGGTTTAATTACATAATGCCGTCGGAACAACCGATGACCAGAATTTATAAAAAACCGCAAAGACAAAGAAAAGGACAGGCATCCGAGGTCCAAAACTGACGACGAAGCCTCTTCTAGGCCAGTCATCGGATCGCCGGTTCTCAGTGAGGCACTTTCGCAGCCCCTGACACCCGCTACCTCAGAGCCACAGGCCCTATCCGACAGCCACGTGGAGACACCGAGGCCTGTGGAAACTCAAGGTATTGGGCCTACGGAAACTATTCCTTCAGATGGGTCTGGAGCCGCTGAGCAGGCATCGGCTTCTGATGGTGTTTTCAGACCTTCACAGCTTACAGTTAAGCCTACTACAGCAGCCAAGGCAAAGTTAAAAACACCATTAAAGACAAAGAAACAAGTACAGCATTCTACTGAACAGTCATCCATGCCAAAGAAACAGATGCTTAAAATTGCCGAAGACCTAATTACTTTAATCAGGGGTTCCCATCCCCCTGCTGACAAAAGGCCTAGGCAAGACACTGACTATGATTCCTCTGACCAGGTTTCTTTTTCCTCTGATTCCTCTTCTGACCATGGATACTCTCTCCCTCCCTATGAGGACTCTGATGCAGAAGAGCCTATACCTTCAGCCTCTCTCCGCCTGAGGATTATTCTTTTAGGGAAACCCTGCATGCCATGAGGGAGCATTTCCATTGGGAGAGTCAGGATTATTCAGAATCCAAGAAAAGGCTCAGAGACTTCCTTTTATTGCCCCACCACAGGCCCCTGGCTGTTCCCCCTGTGCTTGATATTGTTGTTTTTTTCTGAATCCAGTCTGACTCCTGATTCTTTACCCCCTGCACCAGTCAAGCCAGAAAGGTATTACAGGATCCCTGACTCTCATAAATTTCTTTACAAAAACCCTGCTGCAGATCCAGAAACAATTTCTCAGGGTCCTAAAGGGGTTAAGGCTTCCACTACTAAAAATCCTGTCCCCTCGGATAGAGATTCCAGATCTCTAGACAGATGGGGGAAAAAAGTTTACACTTCTGCTACTTTAGCTGTAAGGGCTTTAAATTGCCAGTTTCACATGCTTAAATATCAACAGTGTCTCATGTCATTGTTTAAGCAGAAAATGGTTTCAATCTCAAAGTCCTGACAGTAAGGAAATGCAGGATTTATTGCATGCAGCTGAACAAGTGGGAAAGCACACTTTACAATGTGGTTTTGATTCATTAGAGGCTTCTTGTAGAGCCGCAGTTACAGGCTCTGTTATTCGAAGGCATGCTTGGTTGAAAGAACAAAGTTTACCTGACCATGTTAGTTAAATTATTAGATGCTCCACTACAGCATGATACTTTGGTGTTAAGGCAGAAGAGGTGTTAAAGAAAATGGAGGATAAAGCAAAATCAATGCAGACAGTAAAGGATTTCTTGCAGGTTCAACCACCCAGGTTTAGCAGAAACTGGCCTTCAAAAAATTGGTCCTTTCCGGTGTCAGACAGGCCACAAAGAGGCAGATACAGACGCCCAAGAGGCAGATCTCAGCCCCAAGGCTCCTACAGACCTAAGCAATGGGGTGCTTCAGCCCCCAAAGGAGGGGAAGACAAGTCACAACCTTATAGGAAACAGTCCCAACGACTTCCCACTACAGATGCCAAGCACTTATCTTTTGGCAGCACCCCTAAGGGGAAAGCTAGCACTTTTCTCAAATAATTGGCACATAATCACCCAGGACAAATGGGTACTGAATATTGTTTCTCAAGGTTACAGGTTCCACTTTCACACACTTCCAAAATCAAGAGGTATGCCAGACCTGCCACAGAACCGGTGGGCAGAGGCGCAAAACAAATTGCTACTCTCGTGGACATGGGAGCTATTCAAGGAGTACCACAGCAAGAACAGGGGCAAGGATTTTACTCAAGACTTTTCTTAGTACCCAGAAAGGACAAAGCCTGGAGACCAATACTGGACCTGTCAATCCTAAATACTTTCCTGGATGTCCCAAAATTCAAAATGTTAACACTACAGCAGTTTCTACCCATGCTGGGCAAGAAGGCTTGGCTAGTTACTTTGGACCGCAAGGAGGCATACCTGCATGTCCCAATCAGACAAACTTGCAGAAGATACCTCAGATTCATAGCAGGCTCAATGCATTACCAATTCTCTGCACTGCCCTTTGCCTTATCCTACTGCGCCCAGGGTCTTCACAAAATGCCTGGCACCAGTAATTGCATTTTGCAGACAAAAAGGAGTTCACATATATCCCTACTTGGACGACTGCCTTATTCAAGCAGAGAGCAAGGACATTCTACTAAAGCATCTGGCGTTTGTAAAAAGATTACTAATTTGCCTAGGGTACACAGTAAACGAAAAGAAATCAAAACTAGTGCCCTCTCAAGAGATAATATTCCTGAGTGCAAGCTTAAATACAACTGCCCAGATGGCTTATCTCACACCAGACAAAGGTAACTGACTCAATACTTTCAACTGATGGCAACAAAGACCCATCTCCCTGCAAGAAAAATTCTGCAGGCCCTGGGCTTCATGGCGTCCTGCATTCTGCTAATTCCATATGCAAGACTGCATATGAGGAAACTACAGTGGTATCTAAAAAGTGTTTGGATTCAACATTGTCACAGCCTGGAGACAATCATAACTTTAATTCCTTGCCTACAACAGGAGTTTCGATGGTGGTCCCAGGCCTGTCACCACAACAAGGGACAGCCTTTCACCTTACCCACAGCCAGGCAGACTACAACAACAGATGCATCGGATTATTCCTGGGGGGCACATATGGCAGGGAAATGTATTCAGGGCACGTGGCCCAAGGAACAAATGCATCTTCACATCAATCAGAAAGAGATGCTAGCAGTACAGAATTCCCTGACAGCTTTCAAGGACCTACTACATCCAGGACAACTACTAATAAAGACTGACAATACCACAGTTATGTGGTACATAAGCAAGGGGGCACACATTCCTACCCCCTGTGCAGGCAAGCCATGACCTTGTGGAACACTGCACTAACCTATCGGGTACATCTGCAGGCACAATTCCTGCCAGGAACAAAAAATACACTGGCAGACGAACTAAGCAGAAATCTCATGGAACCTCATGAATGGAAACTAAATCCACAGGTGTTCAGCATGATATCAAGGAAATGGGGATGCTCAGACATAGATCTTTTTGCCTCCCCTCAATTGCCAACTACAGAAATTCTGCACAAGAACTTATCACTCTCAAGCATGGAAAGTGGATGCTCTTCAGCTGGAAAGCTCTGACAGTCTATGCCTTCCCACCAATGCCTCTTCTTACCAAAGTGCTCCTAAAAGTCAGACAAGAAAGGCCAAAAATGATCCTGATTGCCCCAGAAAGGCCACGCCAGCACTGGTACCCAATCCTAAAGAGCTTGTCTCAGGGCCCAGCTTGGCCTTTACCTCAAATTCCTCATCTTCTGACTCAACAAAACAATCAGATTCTGCACAGTCAACTCGGAACCTTAAATCTGGCAGCATGGCAGATAATGTGTAGCCACTCAGACTGCACCTCTCTCTAAAGCTGTTATGGATGTCATTTTAGAAGCCAGGAGGCCCAGCACTAGGAAATCTTATGCAGAAAAATGGAAGAGATTCTGTGCTTGGAACCAGGCACAAGGGCTCGACCCACTTGTTCCAAATATACCTCAGATTTTACAATACCTAACTGAGATGCTGGACAAAGGCCTTTCTTTCTCATCAATTAAAATCCATGCCTCTGCCATTTCAGCTCATTCCAATACGGAACCTCCTATCTTTTCACATCCTCTACTAAGACAGTACCTCAGAGGGGCGAAAAACATAAGACCCCCAAGGAGAGCACCAGTACCAACTTGGGATCTCAATTTTGTTTTAGAAAAACTCACACTGCCTCGTTTTGAACCAGCCAGCACAACTGATATAAAATTCTTATCATGGAAAACTGCTCTGCTCCTAGCAATAACTTCAGCAAGAAGAGTATCAGAGTTGCATGCATTAATGGCTGTGGAACCTTTCATCATTTTTCTCCAGGACAGGGTTTCTCTCAGGACAAACCCAACATTCTTGCCAAAAGTAGTTTCCAGTGTGGCCCTGAACCAAACCATTTACCAACTTTCTTCCCAAATCCCCAGAATAAAGGGGAGAGACTTCTGCACGCTTTGGATATACACAGACAGCTACGATTCTACTTGGACAAAACAAAAGCTTTCAGACTGCATCTGCTTCTGTTATGCACAACATGGCATATCAGTGCCTAAGGTCATTAGGCCACATTCTACCAGAGCAACAGCCACTTCTGCAGCCTTTCTCAGAGGAGTACCAACCAAAGACATTTTAGAAGCTGCAACCTGGAGCTCAGTGCACGCTTTCACAAAGCACTACCACTTGCCTCTGTACTCTAAATCCAGAGCAGGCTTTGCCACTGCAGTCCTGCAGTGCCTGGTAGCTTCTCCAAATCCAATCTAGACCCAGTCGCCCCACCTCAGCTTTGGGATTCAACCCAAGTGTAATGACTGCAACAGTGAAACACGATGAACATAGTACAGTTGTGTACCTACCATAAATGTAGATGTTAGTGTATTCACTGTTGCAGTCCAGGTTACCCACCCACCATCCCCCTTTACTTCGCTGGGACTTCTCTCTACTTCTCAACTCTATACAACCTATGTGGTGTATTTGCTTGTAGATGAAGGAAATGTTTATATTAGTACATGCATGCTTTTTGGCATACTTTTATTTTTCTAGCCTTCCTATCTGGGGGCACCTGACATCTGGGGCAAGAAAAACTGAAGAAAATGGCGTTGGTTGCATCTTTTATACCCCTGGCACACTGACGTCAGGGAAGAGGCGACAGCAACCGACGCCGGACCAAGACTTGGGAACTCTGGCCGACTGCGGGTAGCCTGCCGGCAGATAACCCAAGTGTAATGGCTGCAACAGTGAATACACTGGAGCATCTACATTTATGGTAGGTACACAACTGTACTTTCTCCCCAAACTAACTCTTCCCTGGAAAAAGTGAATATTCCTTTTGTCTCCTACCTTAGATTTAATTGTCCATTCCTCAGTCTCATTTCACCACAAACACATTCATAAACAAATGGTCCAAATTGCTATGGACTTGCAATGACTTCGGCCATCTTGAACCGTCCTTCCTCTCAAATAGGAATTTCCATACTCCAATGTTAACTTTCCTGAAGCTATCATCTCTAATAAGTGCTCACCATTGGCCCCAAACTAGTGACGTGTTCAAAGCACAACCTCAACCCTCATGAATCTACCAGTTTCATGTAAGCTGGAAGTTCTGTCGGTTTTAGATCATCTGCTTTGTTGTGATCAACACAAGGGTGGTGATGTACCTGAAAACGGAAAAGATGTAGTGAAGAGCCCACCTGCACAAATTTACACTTCCTTCCTTTACTGATGAATCTGCTGAAGGGGCACAATGTGTAACGAGGGTGAACTCCCTCCCTAAAGACTAATGTCAAAAGGAGTCTTATGGCCCCTTGATGGCTTAACAATATCCTTAAGGGAGGGACACTTAGCTCGGGTTTTTTACGTTTACTTTGTATTAGCATACTGGAATAACTTGTTGCACCATCTTTTTCTCTATATTTGTTTGGCTTTTTGTATTAACACAGTCCCAAGTCAACCGTTGAGTCATCTGCATAAATGATAGAGACAATAGGCGTCAGGGGAGACCAGGACTTTGGCTCTACATAGAGGCATTCCATGACTTCCTGGAAAGCCTTAATGTCTTCACGAGTCTGCCTGACTCACTTCAACAACTCAGTGCAGTTGGCAAGAGAACATTCTGTGGAGGCAAACTGTGGAATAAAAAAACCTACACAAAACCTACAAAGGTCCTCGCTTGCTTCTTGGTGAGAGGAATGGGCCAGCTCCATATAGCTTCTTACTTTTCTTTTTGTGGTTTTTATCAGACCTCTTTGTTTATTTTGTTCATTTATTCACTCTCTGCTAACCAGATTAGTACCAGTAGGCCAGTAATGGCCTCTTTATTTATTCTGACTAGGGGAAGTTTGGCCAGGCATTAGGAAACTTCCTCGATTACCCCAAATGTAATGACTGCAACAGTGAATGCACTCTAACATCTACATTTATGGTAAGTGTACACAACTGTACTTTCTCTAGTTCAATTTTCGGCTGGAGTGCCTTCTGTGTGGAGTCTGCATGTCCTCCCTGCATTTTTGTGGGTTTCCTCTGGGTGGTCCTGTTTCCTCTCACATTTCAAAGACTTGCAACTGGAACGTTTCTCCCTGGGCCTCCGCTGAAAATTGGTTTCATTCCAAGTTGGACTTTCCCAGTAAATAAATATTAAATAAATATAGTGAAAGGAGGTACGTGTCAGGTCATTAACACCAACGTGGACTATGACAGAGTCGTACTGGGACCTGTTGTTCAATGACCCGAGTGCCTGTGTGACTTGATGGATTCTAGCCCCGGAAAGGCAGCTAAACATGAGAACACTCCTTACTCAGTCTGGCGAGGGGGACATCAGTGTGCCTCACTGTAGAATCACCAATGAGCAGGAAATTTGGCTGTGTGCTAGTTTGCCTTAAAGGCTTAACGGTGGAGGCACTGGATACAATGTTTCTGCATGTAGCTGTGGGTGGTGTTTTGAAGGAGTGTTTACGTGATGGCTGAGCACTTTTTCTTTGATTGTACTGTGCAGGCGGTCTTAGTATTTTAGGAAGGTTACCTGTAAGTGTTTTAGTATAAGTAGTTTTGTGTAGGGTCTTCACCCTGTTCAGGTGTGGTGCAGGTGTCACTGACAACATCTGTAGGATTAGTTTTGGTTGTATAGGAGAGTTTTGCTTCTGGCGTTAATATATTTACTCTTCTCACATACTGTCTGCTTAATTAAGAGTAAGTGAGTTTGTCAGTGTACTTGGGGGAATTGCTACAATGTCTTACCCATCTCAACCAGACTGGCCACAGAGTCTGTAAGTGCATATCCATGGCCACTGATCTATTCGGGAGAAGTGAGGAAAACCTAAATATTGAATAAGTCAGTAAGACAAGCAACTTGATGAACAGTGCTCAGCTATGAGCAAACTAGATGCTGTAGTAGTTAGTTAGTCTGTATAAGCAGTAATGCCACAAGAGTGTAGACCATAGACCAGAACAAAGATACTTAGAGTAACAGGCACAATGTGTCTTCACCAGCAATTCACAGCTCAGTAGGGTGTAAGCTACCTCTCCTGCCGCAAGGTATTAGACCACAAATCTTCCTAATGTAAGATAAGTAGTTTGATGCCCAAGAGCTTAAGTCAAAACTAAGAGGATTAGAGTAACAGTTACAATTTAATGAGGCTAGTAATAAGCAGTAATAAATGCAGCAGATTAAATGCAACTGAACACTTGAACATGCAGTAAAAAAGCTAAATAAGTAGGAAGAAGTACAGGTACAGTAAAGAGAGACTAAGGGGGTGGGTCTTCACAGCTGATATCTCAGTACTCAAGATGTGAGTGGGAGGATTGTCCAAAATCAGATTTATTGTAGGGGTAGACAACTCAAAAGCTACCAAGTTTATGCAGCAGCAGAGGTGGGTAGGAAAAATGAAATGCAGAGATCAACAACTTAGCATTCAAGTGCACCACATTGTGCGGAACATTCCGCATTTAACATTAAAGTGAAGCAGTGTTCCGCTTCCAGTAGTAGTGGCTTCGCTTTCCAGTCTCTGATTGGCTCCGAAATCACAAATACAGCCAGTCAGAAAAAAAAAAGAAAGGGGACCAATCAGAGAATGACTTTCGCAGCTTATGTCGACTATTGGAATGCCTGGTAGAAGTCCGTGACTTCAAGGAAGCCAATTACAATATTCCGAATCATGAACGGAACACTGTTGTGATTAATTGCATTTAAAGAGTGGGGGAAAAAAAGAATGACCAAAGCATATAACTACAGTAGCAGTTAAGGGTGTGTGTGCGCGCGCATGAATTTGTGAGAGAGCGAGAGGCAGAGAATGTGTGACCACTACAAATAACTGCATGACTACCTACCATCAAATTAACCAAAACCACTATAGCTGGATGATACAGTATGACTTGGTTAAGAGGCAGAAATAGCCATTCTTTCTGCAGCTTAGTTGAGGTCAATCCACATGAGAAAGAAAAGACACAAGCTGAAAAGTAATGTAGTTCTGAATTAGAAATAAGGAAAGTGGGAGGGCTCTGAATGATGGAGATAAAAGTATGTTTAAAAATTGTAGCATTTCAATCCAAGACAATGTAGAAAACTGTGAATGGTACAGAATATGCTCAAGGAAGGCAGTTTAGACAACATTCAAAACAATGGCTAGATATTTTACAAATTATTACAAAAACGTTTTTTTTTTTTTTTTTTTTTTTTTAAGATCAAATATCAACAGGAATTGATTTCATACACTTGCACAGCATGTATGGGACACTGAGCATTGTTATTTGGAAGATTTTCTGCAGGATTTACAATCAAAATCTATAAAAATGAATACAGTAGTTCCAGTTCACATTTTGAAAGAAAACATACAAACATTTTGTGAACATTTCTGTGTGTGCTAGCAAATATTTTATTAAACTGCATGCATTTAACGTGCATACATTTACAGTACAATGTACCTGGTTTCTGCAGACTTTACACTTCTGCTTGAGACTTTACCATGTTTTTCATTCTTTGTGTGTGTAAGTGGCTGACAACCTTTTAGCTCAAGAATCATGGATGAAGGCACCAGAATAATTGGGAACAAAGCTCCACATTAGACAGATTTTAAATGTGGTTATACTTTGAAATTTGATAGAATAAACAGATTTTTCATTGGCATGCATTTTATGAAGTCTGAAACTGTTTGGGGACTGCAGTCCTCAATAAGTGAAGAAAGTCTGAAGAACAGGCAGCAGTATGAGGAAAAAATCAGGGACATTCAGAAAAGTGAAAGATAGCTGAGAACATTCTGCATTTGTGTGGGGCGGCTGTAATGGGAAATGTAAAGCTTTGGACTGTATTTATCTGACAGCAGTGGCTTCACTGTTGGTATAACTTATGTATTCTTTCAGTGTTTCAGAGTGAAATATTTGAGGAGTGCTCAGTCAATAAGGTGGCTCTAATTGCTGGGTAAGTTTCAGTGAGTGGTGTGCGGCAAGTTGCCTGCTTGTCTGTTTGCATCTTTGTGTGTGACTGTGCCCAGCAATTAATGCCAATTTACTGAACGAGTACTCCTCAGATATTTTGGAATGAAGAAATATGTATATAAATCATCCCAAAAGTAGAGTCACCATTATGTGCATGTTTGTGTGTACCAGAGTTTCTCTGTATGTATGACGTGCTGTCTTATTGCTTGTATATCTGTGTGTGTATATAAGTAAATGTCGGTGTGTGTGGGGGGTAGAGTACACTTTTCGTGCAGCGCAAAAAATGTTCAACATTTCGACCATTTGTCACACGTTGATATGGTCTGTGCGCCACAATGGCCTCTTCGAAGGTTGAGACCTATGATCAACAATAGTCAGGCAGAGAACAAGTCAAACAAGCACTACAGCTAAATATAGATGCCTGTAAATATTTCTAGTTAAATGAGGAATACTGTTTCTCAGCTCGTCACTATGTTCACTGTCTGCAAAGGAATTCTTTTATAACTTTTCTAACTGACCCTAGACAAGACCTCTTAAAACTCCAAAAGAACAAAACACAAAATGCAGTATAAGAAAAAGTTAAAAAAAATAAAGTACTGAGCAGGTAGTGCAGCATAGCATGCTCCATACGTTGGTGGTTGGACGAATGGATCCCCTGCGGATCTGACAAAGCAGATCCTTCCCTGCCCTTAAATTGAACATCCAGTTTATAATATTTGGAACATGAGTAGATGGGTAAGCCCATAGCAGCTTTGCAAATGCAGTCAAAATAAAGGCTGCAGTGGTGGCTGCTGAGCTGGTAGAGGGGTCCTTAGTTTCCTCAGTAAATGTCTTTATGTTCTTCGTGTTTCACTGTTGCAGTCATTACATTTGGGTAATCTGCTGGCAGGTTGCCCTCAGTCGGCCTGAATTCCAAAGTCTTGGGTCGGTTGCTGTCTCCTCTTCCATGATGTCAGGTCGTCAGGGGTATAAAACATGCAGCCGACGCCATTTTCTTCAGTCTTTCTTGCCGCACATAAATTTTTATTTAGAAACCCTGCTGCTGATCCTGGAATTATTTCACAGGGTCCAAAGGGAGTTAAGGTCTCAACAGCAAAAAATCCCACCCCCTCTGACAGAGATTCAAGGGCACTGGACAGATGGGGAAAAGGTTTATACATCTGCAACCTTGGCAATCAGGGCCTTAAACTGCTTAAGTACCAACAACATGTCATGGGATTGCTGAAACAGAAACTGATGTTGATTTCAGAATGTGCAGAAAATAAAGAATTGCAGGAATTATTGCATACAGCTGAACAAGTTGGAAAGCATACTTTGCAATGTGGTTTTCATTCCTTAGAGGCCTCCTGCAGGGCTGCAGTTACTGGATCTGTGATTAGGAGGCATGCCTGGCTAAAGGAACAAAATTTGCCTGATCATGTTAAAGCTAAATTGCTAGATGCACCTTTACAGCATGATTCTCTGTTTCGTATTAAGGCAGTAGAGGTTTTAAAGAAAATGGAAGACGAAGCTAAGTCTATGCAAACTGTTAGACTTCTTACAAGTGCAGCCACCAAGATTCAGTCGACACTGGCCTACAAAAAATTGGTCCTTTCCTGTGTCAGACAGAGCTCAAAGGGGCAAATCCAGATGCCCTAAGGGTTCCAAATACCAGGCGCAAGATTTCATACAGGTCAAAGCAATGGTGCGCTTCCACCTCCAAATCTGGAGGAGATAAAGCGCAAACCTACAGAAAGCAATCCCAATGACTTCCCTCTGCCTACACCAAGCACTTATCTTTTGGCAGCACCCATAGGGGGAAAATTAGCACTTTTTGCTCAAAATTGGCAGTTAATAACCCAGGACAAGTGGGTACTAAACATCGTATCACAGGGATACAGATTCCATTTCCACACTCTGCCAATGGCAAATGGTTGGCCAGATCTGCCAAAGAATCAGTGGGCAGAACCACAGAAACAGTTTACATCCCTCATGGATATGGGGGCCATTCAGACAGTACCAGAACAGGAAAAAGGGCAAGGTTTTTACTCAAGACTGTTCTTGGTACCCAGAAAGGACAAGGCCTGGTGGCCAATACTGGATTTATCGATTATGAACACATACCTGGACATTCCAAAATTCAAAATGCTGACTTTGCAGAAGCTTCTGCCCATACTGGGCAATAATGCGTGGCTGGTGACTGTAGACCTAAAAGAGGCATCCCTGCATGTCCCAATAAGACAATCGTGCAGAAGGTACCTCAGATTCAAGGCCGGCTTAATGCATTACCAATTCTCTGCACTGTCCTTTGGCTTATCTACTGCGCCCAGGGTCTTTACAAAGTGCCTGGCACCAGTAATTGCATTTTGCAGACAAAGTAGTATACATATATATCCTTACTTGGACGACTGTCTCATTCAAGCAAAGAACAAGGGGACACTTCTTCGACACCTGGCATTTGTGAAAAGGCTTCTAACATGCCTAGGGTACACAATAAACGAAAATAAATCACAACTGGTACCCTCTCAAAAGATAACATTCCTGGGTGTAAGCTTGAATACAACTGCCCAGATGGCTTACCTCACGCCAGACCAGCAAAGGCAACTGACTACTTACTTCAAACTGATGGCAACAAAATCCCAGTCTTCTGCAAGACAAATTCTGCAGGCTCTGGGCTTCATGGCATCCTGCATCCTACTGATTCCATATGCAAGACTGCATATGAGGAAACTTCAGTGGTACCTAAAAAGTTTATGGAGACAACATTCTCACAGTCTGGAAACAATGATTCCTCTCATTCCCTGCCTGCAACAGGAGTTTCTATGGTGCACAAAGGCATGTCACCAAAACATGGGACGGCCATTCACTCTACCGCCTGCCAGCCAAACCATAACAGACGCATCAGATTATGCCTGGGGAGCTCACATGGCAGGAAGATGCATTCAGGGCATACGGTCACCAAAGCAAATGCATCTACATATCAACCAGAAAGAGATGCTAGCTGTTCAAAATGCCCTAACAGCCTTCAAGGACTTACTTCATCCAGGACAACAACTGATAAAGACGGACAACACCACAGTCATGTGGTATCTAAATAAGCAAGGGGGCACACACTCATACCCCCTTTGCAGATTAGCCGTGGCACTGTGGGACACAGCTTTGACCTACCAAATACATCTTCAAGCTCAATTCCTGCCAGGAAAACAAAACACTCTGGCAGACGATTTAAGCAGAAACCTTATGGATCCTCACGAGTGGAAACTAAATCCACAAGTCTTCAGCATGATAACAGAGAAATGGGGGAGCACAGACATAGATCTGTTTGCGTCTCCTCAAAATTATCAATTGAAAAGATTCTGCACAAGGACTTATCATAGACAAGCATGGAAAGTGGACGCCCTATCCTTCAGTTGGAAAAACCTATCAGTTTACGCCTTTCCTCCTCTGCCTCTTCTCCCCAAGGTCCTCGTAAAAGTCAGACAAGAGAAACCAAAGATGATACGAATTGCCCCGGACTGGCCCCGCCAATACTGGTACCCAGTCCTAAGGAACTTGTCTCAATACCCAGCTTGGACCTTGCCTCAAAGACCACAACTACTGTCCCAGCAAAACAATCAGATCCTGCACAATCAACTACAGACTCTGACAGCATGGCTGATCATGTAGTCATACAAACAACACCTCTCAGTAAAGCTGTGATGGATGTCATTTTGGAAGCCAGAAGGCCTAGTACTAGAAAATCTTATGCTGACAAATGGAAGAGATTCTGTGCTTGGAATCCAGCACAAGGAACTAATACAGCAGAACCAAATATTCCTCAGATATTGCAATACTTAACTGAGATGCTTGACAAAGGCCTATCTTTCTCATCAATTAAAATCCATGCCTCTGCCATTTCGGCTCATTACAATACAGAGCCACCAATCTTTTCTCATCCTTTACTAAAGCAGCATCTTAGAGGAGCCAAAAATTTAAGGCCTCCTAGAAGATCACCGTTGCCTGCATGGGACCTCAATTATGTGTTGGAAAAGCTCACCCTGCCTCCATTTGAACCAGCTGCTACCGCTGATATAAAGTTCTTATCATGGAAAATAGCTCTGCTACTAGCAATTACTTCAGCAAGAAGAGTTTTAGAGCTACAGGCTCTCATGGCTGTAGAGCCTTTTATCATATTTTACCCAGAGAGGGTATCTCTGAGGATAAATCCTACTTTTATGCCTAAGGTGGTTTCCAGTGTGGCTCTTAACCAAGCAAGTCATCTGCCAACCTATTATCCAAATCCGCAGAACAAGGGGGAGAGAATTCTGCATTCCTTGGACGTACACAGACAGCTAAGATTCTACTTAAGCAGGACAAAAGCTCTTAAGAAAAACTGAGCAATTACTAGTGACATATGCTGCAGGATCAGAAGGCAAGGCTGTTTCAAAGCACACAATTTTGAAGTGGATAAGCCACTGCATCCGTTTCTGCTACTTACACCATGGTAAACCTGTGCCCAAGGGCATTAGGTCTCATTCCACCAGAGCTGCAGCTACTTCAGCAGCCTTTCTAAGGGGAGTACCAACCAAAGACATTCTAGAGGCTGCTACTTGGAGTTCTGTTCACACCTTTACAAAGCATTATCATTTGCCTCTCTACTCTAAATCCAGGGCAGGCTTTGCCACTGCAGTTCTGCAGGGCCTTATGCTCCTAATGCTGTTTAGCTCCAGCCTCCCAACCATAGCTTTGGAATTCTACCCAAATGTAATGACACCAACAGTGAAACACGAAGAACATAGTACAGTTGTGTACACCTACCGTAAATGTAGATGTTCGAGTGTATTCACTGTTGCAGTCCAGGTTACCCTCCCCCGACCCCCCTGTCATTCTGGAGTTTCTTTCCTTTATCTTCTACAACCTATGTGGTGTATTTGCTTGTAGATGAAGGTAAAGTTTATATTGATGCATGTATATTTTGGTGCTCTGTTCAATTATCCTGATATGTCTTCAGTAAGCCATCTGACTACCGACATTCCGAAAAAGCGCAAAGATAAAGACAGAGACAGGCCGCCTAGGTCCAAAGCTGCCGACGATGGTTCTCTTAAGCCAGTCGCCAGTTCCCCGGTACTCAGTGAGGTGCTTTCTCAGCCTCTGATGCCCGCTACTTCAGATTCGCAGGCCTCTACTGAGACCCATTCAGAGTCTGGTATGCCGCAAGATGATTCAACTGTGGAACCTGCGGATGTCTCTACCTTGGATGGGTCCGGAGCCGCTGTGCATGCACTGGCTTCTGAGGGTGTATTCAGGCCTATTGACTTGCATATTAAACTGACGCCATCTTCTTCTTCAAGGCCTAAAACTCGAACCATGCCTAGAAAACTGACACCCAGACCGCTAAAAAACAAATTATAAGAATGGCTGAAGACCTTTTTACTTTAATCAGGGGAGGTCAGCAATCCCCCTCTAAGAGACCTAGGGCTGAGTTTGCTTATGATAATTCAGGATTCATAATTTTCTGATGTTCATCGTGCATACAGCTGCAGTCATAACAGATAGGTTCTCCTGCTGTCAGGCGGGTCCTCGGTCGGCCGAATTCCAAAGTCTAGGTCCGGCGTCAGTTGTCGTCGCTTCTTCCCTGACATCAGTGCGACAGGGGTATAAAGGAACCAGCCGATGCCATTTTCTTCAGTCTGTCTTGCCGCGCGGTGCCCGAAGCAGAAGCAGTTCGCAAGTGTCGGTCGGCCAGCTCCTGTGATTACGAAAATTTGGAAACCGAAGTCTTCTTAAAAGCTAAGTACCCCGTTGGGGAAACTTTTCTTGCCTCAGACCGATGTCAGACAAAGTTAATAATTTTATTTCTTGTGGGAAGCAAATACCGCATAAGGATTTCCATTCCCTCTGTATACCTTGTTTAGGCCCAGACCACAACGTCTCGGTCTGTCGCTTTTGTGCTACATTCAACAAACGCACTATTAAGCATCGGGCGGAGTTTGCCCAGCATTATTTTGGGAAAGCATTTAACTATACTATGTCGTCGGATACTCCGACTCCGGTTTTGTCTAAAAAATGCAAAGACAAGGACCGGCACACGAGGTCCGCAGCCTCTACCGACACCATCCTAAAGTCGACTACACGGGGGTCCAGTTCTCAGCGAGGCGCCTACGCAGCCCCTGACTACCGATGGCACTTCTTTGACGGTGTCTCTTGTGCCCGAGGTCGCAGGCTCCTCGGCCCACACCCCGACTACAGATACCAAAGCCACTCTTGGCGTTGAAACTCAGAATGTGGACAGGTCCACCTCCACTCAATGTCTTCAGACCTTCCTCTTCTTTCTCCATCAAGGCTTTCACAAAGTCTAAAGCAACCATGCACTCTAAGAGACCAGCTACACAGGGCCCATCTCCAGGCCCTATGCCTAAGAAACAGATGCTTAAAATGGCTGAGGATTTAATTACTCTAATCAGAGGTTCTCAGCCCCCACTGGATAAAAGGCCCAGAGTGGAGGAAGATTCCCCCTCCTCTGATCAGGGCTCCATTATTTCAGAGCACTCTGATGATCAGGAACATTCTTACTCCCCTTTTGAAGACTCTGATGCGGAGGAGTCCATCCCTTCTGTCTCCCCCCCCCCCCAGAGGATTACTCATTTGGGGAAACTTTGCATACCTTAAGGGAACACTTCCACTGGGAAGGCCAAGATTTTTCAGATTCCAAGAAAAGGCTCAGGGAATTTCTCTTGCTACCTCAGCACAGACCTCTGGCTATACCTCCTGTCTTGGACATCCTAGATGATGTTTACTCGGAGGCTTGCCTTAACCCGGACTCTCTACCTCCAGCTCCAGTTAAGCCTGACCGGTACTACAGGGTTCCTGACTCGCACCAATTTCTATACAAAAGCCATGCTGCTGACCCAGAAACCATCTCACAGGGCCCCAAAGGAGTTAAGGCATCCATTGCTAAAAATCCAGTACCTTCCGAGAGAGACTCCAGATCCTTAGAAAGGTGGGGGAAAAAGGTATATACCTTGGCTACCTTATCCACGAGGGCCTTAAACTGTCAGTTTCATATGCTAAAATACCAACAGTTTTTGTTATCACAATTGAAAAGTAAAATGTCACAACCTGAACAACCAGACTTGAAGGAGTTGCAGGATTTGATGCATAGTGCAGAACAAGTGGGTAAGCATACCTTACAATGTGGTTTTGATGCTCTAGAGGCCTCATGTAGAGCTGCTGTTACAGGATCAGTCATACGTTGGCATGCCTGGCTCAAGGAACAAGCCTTGCCCGATCATGTCAAAGCTAAATTACTAGACGCCCCCCTTCAAAAGGATGTACTATTTGGTGCTAATGCTGAGGAGGTGTTAAGGAAAATGGAGGAAAAGGCTAAATCAATGCAAACTGTGAAAGAATTTCTACAGGTACAACCCCCATGTTTTAGTAGAAATTGGCCTTGCAAAAACTGGTCCTTTCCTGCCACGGACAGACCCCAAAGAGACAGATACAGGTGCCCGAGGGGCAGGGGACAATCCCAAAGATCGTTTAGAGGCAGACAATGGCAAGCTCCTACACAAAGAGGTGGTGAGGGTAACTCACAATCGTTCAGAAAGCAAACCCAATGACTTTCCCCTTTGCATGCCAACCAAGTCTCAAATGGCAGCCCCCTTAGGAGGAAAGCTGACATTATTTTCAAAAAATTGGCATATTGTCACAAAGGACAAATGGATCCTGGACATTATAGACAGAGGCTACAAATTCCATTTTCACACCCTTCCAAAATGAGAGGCATGCCAAACCTGCCACACAATCAAAGGGCAGAGGCACAAAGGCAAATTACAGATCTCATAAAAATGAAAGCTATTCAAGAGGTACCTACGCACGAACAAGGTCAAGGTTTTTATTCCAGGCTATTTCTGGTGCCAAGGAAGGGAAAAGATTGGAGACCTATTTTGGACTTATCCATCCTAAACACATTTCTACTCGTACCAAAATTCAAGATGCTCACTCTACAGCAACTTCTTCCCATGCTGGGCAAGGAGTCTTGGCTGGTAACATTGGACCTCAAGGAGGCATACCTGCATGTCCCAATCAGACAAAATTGCAGAAGGTACCTCAGATTTCTTGCAGGTTCAACCCATTATCAATTCTCTGCATTGCCCTTTGGCTTATCTACTACGCCCAGAGTATTCACGAAATGCCTGGCATCAGTAATTGCCTACTGCAGACTTCAAGGGATACAAATATATACCCCTATTTGGACGACTGCCTGATCCAAGCAGACAGCAAGCACATTCTTCTGAAACATCTGGCTTATGTAATAATGTTGTTGAACTCTCTGGGATACACCGTCAACAAAAAGAAATCAAGGCTAATACCCTCTTGGAAGATAATTTTCCTGGGTGCCAATTTGGGCACAAACACCCAGATGGCCTACCTCACACCAGAGAAGCAGGGGCAACTAATTCAATACTTCAGAACACTAGCAAATTGTACCAGGCTGACTGCAAGGAAAATCCTGCAGGCTCTGGGATTCATGGCATCTTGCATCTTACTAATCCCATGTGCAAAGCTGCAATGTCTGCAAAAGGAATTTCTGTGGTGGGCTCAAGCATGTCAAACAAACACAGGTCTTCCATTCAGCAAGCCTCAAGCAAATCAAGTCATCACAACAGACGCCTCGGACTACGCCTGGGGGGCGCACATGACAGATCGGTGCATTCAGGCCAAGTGGTCCCAAAAAGAAAAGCACCTTCACACAATCAAAAAGAAATGCTAGCAGTAATAAATGCTATTATAGCTTTCAAGGACATTCTACAACCAGGTCAACTGTTGATAAGAACGGACAACACCACAGTTATGTGGTGCATAAACAGGGAGGAACACATTCTTACCCCCTATGCAGACTGGCCATGTCACTTTGGAACATGGCCATGGACTTACAAATCGAACTACAAGCACAGTACTTGCCAGGCAAGGAAAACACGCTGGCAGACAACCTAACCAGGAATATGACAGATCCACACGAATGGAAATTGCATCCAAAAGTTTTTACAGAAATAATCCAAGAATGGGGAAGGCCAGACATAGATCTCTTTGCCTCCCACAAAAATCATCAATTGACAAAATTCTTCTCAAGGATCTTTCATCCAAAGGCCTGGAGAGTGGACGCTCTCTCTTTCAGTTGGACATCAATGACAGTTTATGCCTTCCAACCTCTTCCTCTGCTGCCCAAAGTTCTATTGAAGACCAGAGCAGACAGACCAAAGATGATTCTCATTGCTCCAGACTGGCCAAGGCAACACTGGTTACCCACTCCTGAGGAGCCTGACGCATTCCCCACCATAGACCCTGCCTCTAATGCCTCTTCTTCTGACTCAGCACAGCTTCAAAACTCTTCACAGCCAGCTAAAAACACTCAATCTAGCCGCATGGAAGATTCCTTAGCATCACAACAGGCCCTACTCTCCAAGGAGGTGCAGGATGTCATTTTGGAGGCCAGAAGGCCATCAACTAGAAAAGCTTACTCCACAAAATGGAAACGTTTTTGTGTCTGGAATGAGAAAAAGGGCCAGGATCCTGGAAAACTGAATTTACCTCAAATACTACAATATTTGGCTGAACTGCTAAGCAGTGGACTTGCTTTCTCCTCCATCAAAATCCATGCCTCAGCCATTTCTGCAGAATACAACACTGATCCACCTTTATTCTCTCACCCTCTCTTAAGACAGTTCCTCAGAGGGGCTAAGAATTTAAGACCTCCAAGGAAACTACCAATACCTGCTTGGGATCTTCATTTCATTCTGGAAAAACTGACCTTGCCTCCCTTTGAGCCAGCTGCCTCATCAGATTTGCAATATTTGTCCTGGAAAACAGCTTTCCTTCTGGCTATCACCTCAGCTCGTAGAGTTTCAGAACTACAGGCTCTCATGGCTGTCCAGCCTTTTATCATCTTCCATCAGGACAGAGTTTCCTTCCGAACCAACCCGTCCTTTATGCCTAAAGTGGTATCCAGGGTAGCTTTAAATCAGGCTATACATTTACCTACTTTTTATCCTAATCCTCAAAACAAAGGGGAGAGATTACTACATTCCTTGGACATCCACAGACAACTGCGTTATTATTTGGACAGAACAAAGCCTTTCAGAAAATCAGAACAGCTCTTTGTGGCCTATGCGGTAGGAGCTCAAGGAAAGCCAATTTCCAAACAGACAATCTCAAAATGGATAGCCCACTGCATACGCTTTTGCTATTCCTTTCATGGCAAAACTGTATCTACAGGCATTAGAACTCATTCCACCAGGGCCACAGCCACCTCTACAGCCTTCCTCAGAGGAGTTCCTACCAAGGATATTTTGGAAGCAGCCACTTGGAGTTCTGTGCATACCTTCTCCAAGCACTACAACCTACCATTATACTCCAAATCTAGAGCAGGCTTTGCCACTGCAGTCTTGCAGGGCATTTTGGCTCCTCCTAGTTCCACCTAGTGCCTACCACCCCTTTCTTAGCTTTGGGATTCTACCCATCTGTTATGACTGCAGCTGTATGCACGATGAACATAGTACAGTTTTGTACCTACCATAAATGTAGATGTTCGAGTGCTAATACAGCTGCAGTCCAGGTTCCTCCCTCCTTCCCTCTTGGGACAGGCCTATAGGCTAACACATCCTCATACAACCTGATTGGGGTATTCATTTATGATGTATTTGCTTGCAACTACTGTATTTTGATTATATTGCTCTGCATTATTACACAAATTTATGTATTGCCTTCCTTCTGGGGGCACCTGACATCTGGGGCAAGAAAAACTGAAGAAAATGGCGTTGGCTGGTTCCTTTATACCCCTGTCACACTGACGTCAGGGAAGAAGCAACGACAACCGACGCCGGACCTAGACTTTGGAATTCGGCCGACCGAGGACCCGCCTGACGGCAGGAGAACCCATCTGTTATGACTGCAGCTGTATTAGCACTCGAACATCTACATTTATGTTAGGTGCAAAACTGTACTTTTCCTCTGATGACCAGGATTTACCCCTATCTACCTATGAGGAATTCTGATGCTGAGGACACTATTCCCTGTCAACCCCCCCCCCCCCCCGAGGATTTCTCTTTTGGTGAAACCTTGCATACTCTCAGGGAGCATTTTTGTTGGGAAAGTCAGGATTTCTCCGATTCTAAAAAGAGGCTTAGGGATTTCTTACTCCTGCCCCAGCACAGGCCTTTAGCCATACCTTCTGTATTATACATTGTTGATGCCTTTTCGGAATATAGCTTGACCCCTGATTCTTTACCTCCTGCTCCCAAGAAACCTGATAGATACTACAGGGTCCCTGACTCTTACAAATTCCTTTTTAAAACTCCTACTGCGGATCCTGAGACTATTTCACAGGGACTCAAGGGTATTAAAGCTACTATTGCCAAAAATCCTGCCCCCTCTGATAGAGACTCCAGGGCACTGGATAGATGGGGTAAGAAGGTATATACTTGGGCAACTTTTGCCATTGGGGCCTTAAACTGTCAGTTTCATATGTTACAGTATCAGCAGCATATTAATGGATTGCTTAAACAGAAAATTATGTTGATTTCTGATTGTGTTGAAAATAAGGATTTACAGGATTTACTGCATTCAGCTGAACAGGTTGGAAAACATACTTTGCAGTGTGGATGTTCTTCGTGTTTCACTGTTGCAATCATTACATTTGGGTTACCTGCTTGCAGGTAGCCCTCAGTCGGCCTAATTAACAAAGTCTTGGGTCCTGCGTCGGTTGCTGTCCCTTCTTCCATGATGTCAGGGGTATAAAACATGTAGCCGACGGCATTACATCAGTCTTTCTTGCCGTGCGGTGTCCGAAGCAGAAGCAGTTCGCAAGTGCCGGTTGGCCGACTCCCGAAATTTTCGTTTTTGAGTTTCAGAACCGAAGTCTTCTGCTAAAAGCCAAGTACCCCATTGGGGAAACTTTTTCTTGCTCCTTACCAATGTCAGTAAAAGTTAATTGTATTACTTGTGGGAAGCAAATACCTCATAAAGATTTTCATTTGTACTGTATTCCTTGCCTAGGCCCTAACCACAACGTGCCTTGCTGTCAGTTTTGTGCTAAATGTAATCAATGCTGTATTAAACGTCTGTATATTTTTGCTTATAAATATTTTGGCTCATGATTAAACTATCTAGAAATGTCGGTTAGCAATCCGACTACCGGAATATCTAAAAAACGCAAAGAAAAAGAGACAGACTGTCGAGGTCCAAAACTGACTAAGCTTCTCCTAAGCAAGTCGCCGGTTCGCCGGTACTCAGTGAGGTGCTTTCGCAGCTCCTGATGCCCGCTACTTTTTATTCGCAGGCCTCTACTGAGACCCATTCGGAGTCCGGTATGCCACGAGACACTTTTGAACCCGTGGATTTCTGTACCTTAGGTGGGTCTGGAGCCGCTGAGCAGGCATCGTCTTCTGGGGGTGTTTTCAGGCCAAAAGATCTGTATATTAAACTGACGCCATCTTCAAAACTAAGGTCAAAAACTACTTCTATGTCTAAAAAACTGATACTTCGGCCACGTGTACAGGCCCCAATGCCTAAAAAAACAAATTATCAAAATGGCTGAGGATTTAATTACCTTGATCAGGGGTACCCATCCCCCTCCTGCTAAGATGCCTAGGCAAGGCACTGACTATGAATCTTCAGATCAGGTTTCTATTTCTTCTAATTCCTCTTCTGATCAGGAATTATCTATTCCCACTTATGAGGACTCTGATGCAGAATATTCCGTCCCTTCTGCTTCTCCTCCTGAGGATATTTCTTTTGCAGAAACTTTGCATACCTTAAGGGAACACTTTCACTGCAAGAGTCAGGATTCCTCGGAATCTAAAAAGAGACTTGGGGATTTTCTTTTTCTTCAGCATAGGCCTTTGGCTATACCTCCTGTTCTAGACATTGTTGATGTTTTCTCAGAATCCAGTATGACTCCTGATACCCTGCCTCCGGCTCATAGTAAGCCAGACAGATTCTACAGGGTTCCTGACTCCCACAAATTCCTTTTTAAAACCCTTTTGCTGACCCTGAAACCATTTCTCAGGGTCCCAAGGGCGTTAAGGCCTCTACTGCAAAAAATCCTACCCCTTCTGATAGAGATTCCAGGGCACTGGATAGATGGGGTAAGAAGGTTTACACGTCTGCAATCTTGGCAATCAGGGCTTTAAACTGTCAGTTTCATATGCTTAAATATCAATAGCATGTCATGGGTTTACTTAAACAGAAGAAGATGTTGATTTCTGACTGTGTGGAAAATAGAGTTGCAGAATTTATTGCATTCAGCTGAAGAAGTTGGAAAACATACTTTGCAATTTGGTTTTGATTCCTTGGAGGCCTCTTGCAGGGCTGCTGTAACTGGAGAAGGCATGCTTGGCTCAAGGAGCAAAGTCTGCCTGACCATGTTAAAGCAAAATTGTTGGATGCTCCTTTACAACAGGACAGTCTATTTGGTAATAAGGCTGAAGAAGTTTTGAAAAAGATGGAAGATAAAGCTAAAATCTATGCAAACTGTGAAAGATTTCCTACAAGTTCAGCCACCCAGGTTTAGTAGGCACTGGCCTACTAAGAACTGGTCCTTTCCAGTACCCACTAGAGCCACTCAGGTTAAACGCAGACATTCCAGAGGCTCCAGGTTTCAGTCGCAAGGAACTTTTAGAACAAAGCAATGGGGTTCCTCCACCTCCAAATCTGGAAGCAACAAGTCACCTTCCTATGGTAAACAGTCTCAATGACTTTCCACTGCAATCACCAAGCACTTATCTTTTGGCCGCCCCTTTGGGTGGAAAACTGGCATTTCATGCACGAAACTGGCAATTGATTACCCAGAACAAATGGCTTTTAAATATAGTATCCCAGGGATACAGATTTCATTTCACACGTTGCCAGTCCCAAACGGATGGCCAGACCTGCCTCCAAATCAGTGGGCAGAGACCCAGAAACAAGTTATGTCCCTCATGAATATGGGGGCTATTCAACCAGTACCAGGAAAGGAAAAGGGACAAGGTTTTTATTCAAGACCTTTCTTGGTACCCAGAAAAGACAAATCATGGCGTCCAATCCTGGACTTATCCATTCTAAATACATTTCTGGACATTCCAAAATTCAGTTACCACCTATGCTAGGCAAGGATGCCTGGTTGGTAACTGTAGACTTAAGAGGCATACCTGCATATCCCAATCAGGGAATCTTGCAGAAGATACCTCCGCTTCAAAGCAGGCTATTTGCATTACCAGTTCTCTGCACTGTCCTTTGCCTTATCTACTCCGCCCAGGGTCTTCACAAAGTGCCTGGCACCAGTAATTGCATTTTGCAGGCAAAGAAATATTCAAATTTATCCATACCTGGATGATTGTCTAATGAAGGCAGAAAGCAAGAACACTCTTCTAAAACATCTGGCGTTTATAAAAAGGCTTCTAACTTGTCTAGGGTACACCATAAACGAAAATAAATCACAGCTGGTACCCTCTCAAATAATTACATTCCTAAGTGCAAGCTTGAATACAACTGCCCAGATGACTTACCTTATGCCAAAAAAAAAATTCAATTGATGACTTACTTCAAACAGGTGGCCACAAAAACCCAGCTATCTGCAAGACAAATTCTGCAGGCCTTTGGGTTTATGGCCTCCTGCATTCTTCTAATTCCATATGCAAGACTGCATATGAGGAAACTTCAATGGTACCTAAAAGGCTTATGGAGTCAACTTCAATGGTACCTAAAAAGCTTATGGAGTCAACAATGTCACAGCCTGGAAACAATGATTCCTATCATTCCTTGCCTGCAATTAGAGTTCCTATGGAAGGCAGAAGCCTGCCACGAAAACAAGGGACCGTCATTTATTCCACCCCCTGCCGCACAAACCCTGACTACAGACGCATCAGACTATGTTTGGGGGGGCGCATCTGGCAGGGAGATGCATTCAGGGCCAATGGAGCCCAAATCAAATGCACCTACATATCAATCAAAATGAGATGCTAGCTGTACATAATGCTCTGACAGCCTTCAAGGACCATCTTCATCCAGGACAACTACTGATAAAGACAGACAACACCACAGTCATGTGGTACATAAACAAGCAGGGGGGGTACACATTCCTACCCCCTTTGCAGACTAGCCATAGCATTGTGGAACACGGCCTTGACTTATCAAATACATCTACAAGCTAAATTCCTGCCAGGAAAGAAGAATACTCTGGCAGTCGAACTAAGCAGAAATATTATGGACCCACACAAATGGAAACTGGGTCCACAAATCTTCCGCATGTTGACACGCAAATGGGGGAACCCAGACATAGATCTTTTTGCCTCACCCCAAAACTGTCAGTTGGACAAATTCTGCACAAGAATTCATCACAAAAAAGCTTGGAAAGTGGAAGCCCTGTCCTTCAGTTGGAAAAACCTATCAGTCTATGCCTTTCCCCCTCTGCCTCTGCTCTCCAAGGTCTTACTAAAAGTCAGACAGGAAAAAACAAAAATGATTCTTTCTGCTCCATACTGGCCTTGCCAACACTGGTACCCGCTCCTGCGCAATATGTCCCACTTTCCTCCGTGGTACCTGCCTCAGACAACTCACCTACTTTCTCAGCAGAACTATCAAATTCTGCACAATCTGCTCCAAACTTTGAATCTTGTAGCATGGCTAATCAACTAATTTCACCAGTTACATCTCTCAGCAAACCTGTGATGGATGTCATTTTGGAGGCTAGAAGGCCTAGTACTAGAAAATCTTATGCTGACAAATGGAAAAGATTCTGTGCCTGGAACCAAGCACAAGGAATAAGCACAGCAATGCCCAATATTCCTCAGATTGTGCAATACTTAACTGAGATGCTTCACAAGGGCCTATATTTTTCTTCCATAAAAATCCATGCCTCTGCCATTTCAGCTCATTACAAAACAGAGCCTCCCCTCTTTTCTCATCCTGTGCTAAAGCAGTACCTCAGAGGGGCCAAAATTTTAAGACCTCCCAGGAGAGCACCAACTCCTGCATGGGACCTCAATTTTGTTTTTGAAGAACTGACTCTACCTCTTTTTGAGCCAGCTGCTACTGCTGACCTAAAATTTCTCTCTTGGAAAACAGTTTTTCTTTTAGCAGTCACTTCAGCTAGAAGGATTTCACAACTACAGGCTCTTGTGGCAGTGGAGCCTTTCATTATTTTTTACCCTGACAGGGGTGGCTCTCAGGACCAATACATCCTGTATGCCTAAAGTGGTATCTAGTGTGGCCCTTAATCAGACTATTCATCTGCCAACTTTCTTCCCAAATCCACAGAACAAGGGTGAGCGGATTCTGCATTCATTGGATGTACACAGGCAACCAAGATCCTACTTAAACAGGACAAAATCTCTAAGAAAATCTGAACAGTTACTGGTGGCATTTGCTGCAGGGGCAGAGGGGAAAGGCTTTCAAAGCAGACTATTTCCAAATGGATAAGCCATTGTATTAATTTCTGCTATATGCACCATGGTAAACCTGTCCCCAAGGGGATCAGATCTCATTCCACCAGGGCTGCATCTACTTCTGCAGCCTTTCTCAGAGGGGTTCCTACCAGAGACATTCTAGAAGCTGCTACCTGGAGCTCAGTTCATACGTTCACCAGACATTACCATTTACCTCTCTTCTCTAAATCCAGAGCAGGCTTTGCCACTGCTGTCCTGCCTTATAGTTGATGTTCATTGTGTTACCCTGCTGCAGTCATCACACTTGGGTTATCCTGTCATCAGGCAGTCCCACAGTCGACCTGAATTCCAAAGTCTTGGTCCGGCGTCGGTTGCTGTCGCTTCTTCCCTGACGTCAGTGCGCCAGGGGTATACAAGAGGCATCCAACGCCATTTTCTCCAGTCTTTCTTGCCGTGCGGTGCCAGAAGCAGTTCGCAAGTGCCAGTCGGCCGACTCCTGAGATTTTCGAAGTCGAATTTCAGATCCGAAGTCTTCAATAAAGCTAAGTACCTCGTTGGGGAAACTTTTCTTGCCTCAGACTGATGTCAGAAAAAGTTAACAGTTGTATTTCTTGTGGGAAGCAAATACCTCATAAGGACTTTCATTCTTTTTGTATACCTTGCCTAGGCCCAGACCACAATGTCACTGGTTGTTGGTTTTGTGCTAGGTTCAATAAGCGAACTATAAAGCGACGCTTTGATTTCGCACGACACTACTTCGGTAGGAAATTTAATTACACTATGCCGTCTGAGCAACCGACTACCGGCGTGCATAAAAAACGCAAAGATAAAGACAGGCAGCCTAGATCCAAGCCAGACTCCGAGGTCTCGGCTGGGCCGGTCGCCGGTTCTCCGGTTTTCAGTGAGGCGCCTACGCAGCCCCTGGCTACTGCAGAATTGGAACCCCAGACCGCTTCGGATTCTCTGGCAGAGAGTTCTATGCCGATGCAGCCATCTTCTTTAGGCCCTACCGACGACATTGCAGAAGGAGAAGCCGGCGCTGTAGAAACACCTTCGGTTTCAGAAGGTGTCTTCAGACCGACTACTCTCACCATTAAATCTTATGCTAAGCTTAAGAATCCTCTAAAACCAAAAAAGACTGCACTTCAGTCTCCAGTTCAAGGCCCCATACCTAAGAAACTGATGCTTAAGATGGCTGAAGATTTGATTTCTTTAATCAGGGGTTCCCAACCCCCCCCCCCCCCGACAAAAGGCCTAGACAAGAGGAGGATTATTCCTCCTCTGATCAACTGGCTATTTCATCAGGCTCCTCTGAGGAACAGGATAACTCCTTTCACCCTTATGAAGATTCTGATGCTGAGGATTCCATTCCCTCAGCTTCTCCCCTGAAGACTATTCCTTTGGGGAAACCTTACATACCATGAGAGAACATTTCCACTGGGAAGGTCAGGAATACTCCGACTCAAAGAAAAGGCTCAGAGAGTTTCTTTTGCTCCCCCAGCACAGACCACTGGCCATCCCCCCTGTTTTAGACATTGTGGATGATGTTTACTTAGAATCTAGTCTAACTCCAGATTCTCTGCCTCCTGCTCCAGCCAAACCAGACAGATACTATAGAGTGCCTGAGTCACACAAATTCCTTTACAAAAGCCCTGTTGCTGATCCAGAGACAATCTCCCAGGGTCCCAAAGGGGCTAAGGCTTCTATGGCTAAAAATCCAGTACCCTCTGAAAGGGACTCCAGAGCACTAGATGGGGGGGGGGGTTTACACCTCAGCTACTCTAGCTATGAGAGCACTACATTGTCAATTTCACATGCTCAAATACCAGCAATTCTTAATGTCTCAAATAAAACAAAAGATGAGCACTCACCCTCAACATTCTGAATTCAAGGAAATGCAGGATCTGTTGCATGCAGCTGAACAGGTGGGCAAACATGCCTTACAATGTGGATTTGATTCCTTGGAAGCTTCCTGTAGAGCATCTGTTACTGGGTCTGTTATACGTAGACATGCTTGGTTAAAGGAACAAACTCTGCCTGATCATGTTAAAGCAAAGTTACTAGATGCACCCTTACAGCAGGATGTCCTATTTGGGGTTAAAGCAGAAGAGGTTTTAAAGAAAATGGAGGATAAGGCAAAATCTATGCAGACGGTCAAAGATTTCTTACAGGTACAGCCCCCAAGCTTCAGCAGAAATTGGCCAACAAAAAATTGGTCCTTTCCAGCTTCTGACAGACCACAGAGGGGTAAATACAGGTGCCCAAGGGGCAGAGGACAAGCACAAATCCCTTACAAACCTCGACAATGGGGCACTGCACCATAGAAGGGAGGAGAAGACAGGTCCCAAACTACTAGAAGGCAAACTCAATGACTTAAACCTCAAACTGCCAAGCAAAACTCTCTTGGCAGCTCCCTTGGGAGGAAAATTAACACTTTTTACAGACAACTGGCGCATCGTCACAAAGGACAAATGGGTCCTAGACATCATCTCACAAGGATACCGATTCCATTTCCACACCTTGCCAAGGATAAAAGGAATGCCAAACCTGCCACAAAATCAATGGGCAGAGGCACAAAAACAAGTTACAGCTCTCAGACATGAGAGCCATTCAACTGGTACCTACACAGGAGCATGGCCAAGGATTTTATTCAAGGCTCTTTCTAGTTCCCAGAAAGGACAATGCTTGGAGACCCATTCTGGACCTTTCAATTCTAAACACCTTCTTGCAAGTACCCAAATTCAAGATGCTAACACTACAGCAGATTCGTCCCATGTTGGGCAAGAAAGCATGGCTAGTAATGGACCTCAAGGAGGCATACCTGCATGCCCCGATCAGACAAAATTGCAGAAGATACCTCCGTTTCATTGCAGGTTCAACCCATTACCAATTCTCTGCACTGCCCTTTGGTTTATCTACTGCACCCAGAGTCTTCACAAAATGCCTGGCACCAGTAATTGCATACTGCAGATAAAGAGGAATTCAAATCTACCCATACCTGGACAACTGCCTCATCCAAGCAGAAAGCAAGGACATTCTCTTACAACATCTGGCTTTTGTAAAACACATTCTAAGTTGCCTAGGGTACACAGTAAACGAAAAAAAATCAAATCTAGTACCCTCACAAAATGACATTCCTGGGTGCCAGCTTGAATACAACGGCCCAGATGGCTTATCTGATGCCAGACAAACAACTACAACTGACTCAATACTTCAAAACAATGGCAACAAAGACCCAACTCCCTGCAAGAAAAATTCTGCAGGCCTTGGGCTTCATGGCATATTGCATACTACTAATACCATTTGCAAAACTGCATATGAGGAAATTACAATAGTACCTAAAAAGCGTATGGACTCAACACAGCCACAGCTTGGACACAATGATACCTCTCATTCCCTGCCTTCAGCAGGAATTTCTATGGTGGTCACAGGCATGTCACCTCAACAAGGGTCAGCCTTTCACCTTACCCCCAGCCAGGCAAACTATGACAACAGATGCATCGGACTATGCCTGGGGGGGCACACATGGCAGGACGGTGCGTTCAAGGCATATGGACTGCAGATCAAAGGAATCTGCACATCAATCAAAAAGAAATGCTAGCTGTACAGAATGCCCTGACAGCCTTCAAGGACCTCTTACATCCAGGACAGCTTACAATAAGGACTGACAACATCACTGTAATGTGGTACATAAACAAACAAGGGGGTACACATTCCTACCCTCTATGCAGACAAGCAATGACCTTGTGGAACACAGCACTGGCTTACCAAGTTCAGTTACAAGCTCAATTCCTGCCAGGAAAAAACACATTGGCAGACGACCTAAGCAGAAACATTATGGATCCCCACTGTGGAAACTGGATCCACAAGTATTTGCAATGATAACTCAAAAATGGGGGCACCCAGACATAGACCTGTTTGCCAGCCCCCAAAACTACCAGCTAACAAAATTTTGTACAAGGACATTTCACCAACAAGCTTGGAAAGTGGACGCACTCTCATTCAGTTGGAAAAAGCTGACAGTATATGCCTTCCCTCCATTGCCCCTTCTCACAAAGGTGCTGCTGAAAGTCAGGATGGAGTGACCCCGAATGATACTCATTGCCCCAGACTGGCCACGCCAGCACTGGTACCCACTACTAAGGAATATGGCCCAGGGCCCACCATGGATTTTACCACAAATTACTCATCTGCTCACACAGCAAGACAGTCAGATTCTACACAGCCAGCTCAAAACCTTAAATTTGGCTGCATGGCAAATCACCTAAGCAACCAGCCAGCTCCTGTTTCACAAGCTGTTATGGGTGTTATTCTGGAAGCCAGGAGGCCCAGCACCAGGAAAGCCTACTCAGACAAATGGAAAAGGTTTTGCGCCTGGAACCAAGCTAAAGGCCAAAATATCCTTCAACCAGACATACCTCAGATTCTACAATATTTAACTGAGATGTTACACAAAGGGCTGTCCTTTTCATCTATTAAAATCCATGCCTCAGCTATTTCAGCTCACTACAACACGGATCATCCCTTATTTTCACATCCACTTCTAAGGCAGTTTCTCAGAGGGGCCAAAAACATTAGGCATCCCAGGAGAGCACCAACACCAACTTGGGACCTCAATTTTGTTCTGGAAAAACTTACGCTACCTCCTTTTGAACCAGCTTTCTCAGCTGACTTAAAGTTTATATCATGGAAGACTGCCCTGCTGTTAGCAATTACTTCAGCCAGAAGAGTCTCAGAGCTTCAGGCACTAATGGCAGTAGAGCCTTTCCTCATTTTTTATCAAGACAGAGTTTCTCTACGAACTAACACCTCCTTTATGCCTAAGGTGGTATCCAGTGTGGCTCTAAATCAAACCATCCATTTACCCCCCTTCTTTCCTAATCCACAGAACAAAGGAGAAAGACTCCTGCACTCCTTGGACATTCACAGGCAACTACGTTACTACTTGGATAAAACTAAGGTTTTCAGAAAATCTGACCAGCTTTTTGTATCCTATGCTACAGCATCACAAGGAAAGGCTATCTCAAAACAGACCATTTCCAAATGGATAGGACATTGCTTACGTTTTTGCTACACCCACCATGGAAAACCAGTTCCTACTAGCATAAGGCCCCACTCTACCAGGGCAGCAGCTACGTCTACAGCCTTCCTCAGGGGGGTGCCAACCAAGGATATTCTGGAAGCTGCAACTTGGAGTTCAGTACACACCTTCACCAAACACTACCACTTACCACTTTAAGACTAGAGCTGGCTTCACCACTGCAGTTTTGCAGGGCCTTCTAGCCTCCTCTAACCCAGTTTGAATCCACCTCCCATCCTTAGCTTTGGGATTCTACCCAAGTGTGATGACTGCAGCAGGGTAACACGATGAACATAGTACAGTTTTGTACCTACCATAAATGTAGATGTTCGAGTGTATACCCTGCTGCAGTCCAGGTTACCCTCCCTCCATCCCCTCTGACCTAACTAAAACCTTTCAATACCTTACTGATACAACCTTTGTGGTGCATTTGCTTATAACTGGAGGGATGTTTTGTTTGTGCTAAACTTTTATTATTGGTACTATCTACTGACCACCTTTTGGGGGGCACCTGACATCTGGGGCAAGAAAAACTGAAGAAAATGGCGTTGGATGCCTCTTGTATACCCCTAGCGCACTGACGTCAGGGAAGAAGCGACAGCAACCGACGCCGGACCAAGACTTTGGAATTCAGGCCGACTGCGAGGAACGCCTGACAGGATAACCCAAGTGTGATGACTGCAGCAGGGTATACACTCGAACATCTACATTTATGGTAGGTACAAAACTGTACTTTCCTAATGCTGTATAAATCCATCCTCCCAAACATAGCTTTGGGGTTCTACCCAAATGTAATGACTGCAACAGTGAAACATGAAGAACATAGTACAGTTGTGTACTCTTACCATAAATGTAGATGTTAGAGTGTATTCACTGTTGCAGTCCTGGATGTTATTCGTGTTTCACTGTTGCAGTCATTACATTTGGGTAATCTGCTGGCAGGTTGCCCTCAGTCGGCCTGAATTCCAAAGTCTTGGGTCCTGCGTCGGTTGTCTCCTCTTCCCTGATGTCAGGTAGTCAGGGGTATAAAACAAGCAGCCGACACCATTTTCTTTAGTCTTTCTTGCTGCGCGGTGCCTGAAGCAGAAGCGGTTCGCAAGTGCCGGTCGGCAGACTCCTGAAATTTTCGAGTTTGAGTTTCAGAACCGAAGTCTTCACTAAAGCTAAGCACCCTGTTTGGGAAACTTTTTTCTTGCTCCATACCGATGTCAGAAAAAGTCAATTGTATTACTTGTGGGAAGCAAATAACGCATAAGGATTTTCATTTATACTGTATTCCTTGCTTAGGCCCTGATCACAACATGCCTGGCTGTCGGTTTTGTGCTAGATTTAACCAACGCACTATTAAGCGTCTGTATATTTTTGCCTCAAAATATTTTGCAAACAGATTTAATTACCCTGAAATGCCATCTGATAACAATCCGACTACCGGAGTACACAAAAAACGCAAGGAAAAGGACAGAGACAGACCGTCGAGGTCCAAAACCGACGACGAAGCAGCTTCTCCTAAGCCAGTTGCCGGTTCGCCGGTACTCAGTGAGCCGCTTTCGCAGCCCCTGATACCCACAGGCCCTTACCGAGACCCATGTGGAGTCCGGCATGCTGCGAGATCCTCAAAGTATTGTACCCACGGATGTCTCTTTCTCGGATGGGTCCGGAGCCGCTGAGCAGGCTGAGGGTGTATTCAGGCCTCAACATTTTTATATAAAACCGACGCCAGCTTCAAAATCAGAGACAAAAGCAACTTCTAAAGCTAAAAAACTGACGCATGAGCCACGTGCACAGGCCTCTATGCCCAAAAAACTGATTATCAAAATGGCTGAAGACCTAATTACCTTGATCTGGGGTTCCCAACCCCCTCCTGATTAGAGGCCTAGGCAAGACTCTGATTATGAATCTTCAGATCAGGTTTCTATTTCTTCTGATTCCTCTTCTAATCAGGAATTATCTATACCTCCCAGTGAGGATTCTGATGCAGAGGAATCTATCCCGTCTGCATCACCTCCTGAGGATTATTTATTTGGGAAACCTTGCATACTTTGAGAGAGCATTTTCACTGGGAGAGTCAAGATTTCTCAATCAAAAAAGAGGATGAGGGATTTCCTTCTCCCTCAGCATAGGCCTTTAGCCATACATCCTGCTTTAGACATTGTGGATGGTGTGTTTTCGGAGTCGAGCCTAACTCCAGACTCCTTACCTCCGACTCCCAGCAAGCCAGACAGATATTACGGGGTCCCTGACTCTCACAAATTTTTATTGAAAAACCCTGCTGCTGACGCTGAAACTATTTCACAGGGTCCTAATGGGGTTGAGGCCTCGAACAGAAAAAAATCCTACCCCATCTGACAGATATAAGGGCACTGGATAGATGGGGAAACGGTTTATACATTTGCAACCTTGGCAATTAGGGCCTTAAACTACCAGTTTCTTATGCTCAAGTATCAACAACATGTTATGGGATTGCTGAAACAAAAAATGATGTTGATTTCTGAATGTGCAGAAAATAAAGAATTGCAGGAATTATTGCATGCAGCAGAACAAGTTGGAAAGCATACTTTGCAATGTGGTTTTGATTCCTTAGAGGCCTCCTGCAGGGCCACAGTTACTGGATCTGTGATTAGGAGGCATGCCTGGCTAAAAGAGCAAAATTTGCCTGATCATGTTAAAGCTAAATTATTGGATGCACCTTTACAGCATGATACTCTGGTATTAAGGCAGAAGAGGTTTTAAAGAAAATGGAGGACAAAGCTAAGTCTATGCAAACTGTAAAAGACTTCTTACAAGTGCAGCCACCAAGATTCAGTAGACACTGACCTACACAAAATTGGTCCTTTCCTGTGTCCGACAGAGCTCAAAGGGGCAAATCCAGATGTCCTAAAGGTTCCTGATACCAGTCACAAACAAGATTCTTACAGGTCAAAGCAATGGGGTGCTTCTACCTCCACATCTGGAGGAGATAAAGCGCAACCCTACAGAAAAAAATCTGAATGACTTCCCTCTGCCATCACCAAGCACTTACCTTTTGGCAGCACCCTTAGGGGGAAAGTTAGCACTTTTTGCTCAAAACTGGCAGTTAATAACCCAGGACAAGTGGGTGCTAAACATAGTATCTCAGGGATACAGATTCCAGTTCCATACTCTGCGAATGGCAGACGGTTGGCCGGATCTGCCAAAAAAAACAATGGGCAGAGGCACAGAAACAGGTTACGTCCCTCATGGATATGGGGGGCCATTCAGCCAGTACCAGAACAGGAAAAAGGACAAGGTTTTTATTCAACTGTTCTTGGTACCCAGAAAAGACGAGGCCTGGCGCCCAGTACTGGACATCAATTTTGAACACATACCTAGACATTCCAAAATTCAAAATGATAACTTTACAGCAGCTTCTGCCCATGCTGGGCAAGAACGCTTGGCTGGTGAGATTAGATCTAAAAGAGGCATACCTGCATATCCCAGTAAGGGAATCGTGCAGAAGATACCTCCATTTCAAGGCTGGCTCTATCCATTACCAATTCTCTGCACTGTCCTTTGGCTTATCTACTGCACCCAGGGTCTTTACAAAGTGCCTGGCACCAGTAAATTGCATTTTGCAGACAAAAAAGTGTACAAATGTATCCTTACTTGGATGACGGTCTCATTCAAGCAGAGAACAACGACATTCTTCTTCAGCACCTGGCGTTTGTGAAAAGGCTTCTAACATGCCTAGGGTACACAATAAACGAAAAGTAATCACAACTGGTACCCTCTCAAAAGATAACATTCCTGGGTGCAAGCTTGAATACAACTTCCCAGATGGCTTTCCTCACACCAGACAAAGGCAACTGACTACTTCAAATTGATGGCAACAAAAACCCAGTTATCTGCAAGACAAACTCTGCAGGCTTTGGGGTTCATGGCATCCTGCATCCTACTGATTCCATATGCAAGACTGCATATGAGGAAACTACAATGGTACCTAAAAAGTTTATGGAGTCAACATTGTCACAGTCTGGAAGCAATGATTCCTCTCATTCCCTGCCTACAACAGGAGCTTCTGTGGTGGGCAAAGGCATGTCACCAAAACATGGAACGGGCTTTCACTCTACCCCTGCCAGCCAAACCTTAACAGACGCATCAGATTATGCATGGGGCACCCACCTGGATGGAAGATGCATTCAGGGCATATGGACCCCAAAACAAATGCATCTGCATATCACTCACAAAGAGATATTAGCTGTTCAAAATGCCCTGACAGCCTTCAAGGACTTACTTCATCCAGGACAACTACTGATAAAGACGGACAACACCACGGTGATGTGGTACATAAACAAGCAGGGAGGCACGCACTCATACCCCCTTTGCAGACTAGCCATGGCACTGTGGGACACAGCCTTGACTTAACAAGTGCATCTTCAAGCTCAATTCCTGCCAGGAAAGCAAAATACTCTGGCAGACAATTTAAGCAGAAACCTTATGGAACCTCACGAGTGGAAACTAGATCCACAAGTTTTCAGCATGATGATAAAGAAATGGGGGAGACCAGACATAGACCTATTTTCTTCTCCTCGAAGTTATCAACTGAAAAAGTTCTGCACAAGGACTTATCACGGGCAAGCATGGAAAGTGGACGGCCCTATCAGTTTACGCCTTTCCTCCGCTGCCTCTTCTTCCCAAGGTACTACTAAAAGTCAGACAGGAGAAAGCAAAGATGATACTAATTGCCCCGGACTGGCCCCGCCAGTACTGGTACCCAATCCTAAGGAACATGTCTCAATTACCAGCTTGGTACTTACCTCAAATACGTCACTTACTGTCCCAGCAAAACAATCACATTTTGCACAGTCTGCTCCAAACACTGAACCTGGCAGCATGGCTGATCGTGTAGTTATTCAAACACCTCTTAGTAAAGCTGTGCTGGAGGTCATTTTTGGAAGCCAGAAGGCCTAGTACTAGAAAATCGTATGCTGATAAATGGAAGAGATTCTGTTCTTGGAACCAAGCACAAGGAACTGATACAGCAGGCACAAATATTCCTCAGATTTTACAATACTTGACTGAGAAGCTTGACAAAGGCCTATCTTTTTCATCAATAAAAATCCATGCCTCCGCCATCTTGGCTCATTACAATACTGTGCCACCAGTCTTTTCTCATCCTTTACTAAAGCAGTATCTTAGAGGGGCCAAAAAATGTAAGGCCTCCCAGAAGCTCACCAAATCCTGCATGGGACCTCAGTTATGTGTTGGAAAAGCTCACCCTGCCTCCATTTGAACCAACTGCTACTGTAGACCTAAAGTTCTTATCATGGAAAACAGCTCTGCTTCTGGCAATTATTTCAGCAAAAAGTCTCAGAGTTACTGGCCCTCATGGCTGTGCAGCCTTTTATCATTTTTTACCCAGACAGGTTGTCCCTGAGGACCAGTCCTTCATTTATGCCTAAGGTGGTTTCCAGTGTGACTCTTAACCAAACTATTCATCTGCCAACCTTTTATCCAAATCCGCAGAACAAGGGGGAGAGGATTCTGCATTCACTGGACGTACACAGACAGCTAAGATTCTGCTTGAGCAGAACTAAAAGCTCTAAGAAAAACTGAGCAGTTACTAGTGACATATGCTGCAAGTTCAGAAGGCAAGGCTATTTCAAAGCAGACTATTTAAAAGTGAATAAGTCACTGCATTCGTTTCTGTTGCTTACACCATGGCAAACCTGTGCCCAAGGGCATTAGGTATCATTCCACCAGAGCTGCAGCTACATCAGCAGCCTTTCTCAGAGGAGTACCAACCAAAGACATTCTAGAGGCTGCTACTCAGAGTTCTGTTCACACATTTACAAAGCATTATCATTTGCCTCTCTACTCTAAGTCCAGGGCAGGCTTTTCCACTGCAGTTCTGCAGGGCCTTATAGACTCCCCTAATGCTGATTAGCTCCACCCTCCCTTCCATAGCTTTGGGATTCTACCCAAATGTAATGACTGCAACAGTGAAACACGAAGAACATAGTACAGTTGTGTACTCTTACCATAAATGTAGATGTTAGAGCGTATTCACTGTTGCAGTCCAGGTTACCCGCCTTTCTCTTTCCTTCACTATCTTCTACAACCTATGTGGTGTATTTGCTTGTAGATGAAGGTAAAGTTTGTATTATTGCATGTGTATGTATGTATATATATATATATATATATAATTTTTTTTTTTTTTTTTTTTTTTTTTTTGCTACCTTTTTGGGAGCACCTGACATCTGGGGCAAGAAAAACTAAAGAAAATGGCGTTGACTGCTTGTTTTATACCCCTGATGACCTGACGTCATGGAAGAGGAGACTGCAACCAACGCAGGACCCCAGACTTTGGAATTCAGGCCGACTGAGGGCAACCTGCCAGCAGATTACCCAAATGTAATGACTGCAGCAATGAATACACTCGAACATCTACATTTATGGTAAGTGTACACAGCTGTATTTTATCCTCCCTCCGGCCTCCTTACTTCTTTTGGCTATACATCTACTATCCTTTTCTATGCTCAAAAGCTTTTTGGTGTATTTGCTTTTTTGTTGGAGGTATAACCTTATATATTTATAGATTTAATTGCTTCCCATTAGAGGTGCACCTGACATCTGGGGCAAGAAAAACTGATGTAATGGCATCTGCTGCGTGTTTTATACCCCTGACGACCTGATGTCATGGAAGAAGGGACAGCAACTGACGCAGGACCCAAAACTTTGTTAATCAGGCCGACTGAGGGCTTCTGCAAGCAGATAACCCAAATGTGATGACTACAACAGTGAATACACTCGAACATCTACATTTATGTTAACTGTACACAACTGTACTTTCATAGGTAAGCACTAGGCTATTGGCCCTAGGGCCTATATAAGCCTAGCCAAAAATGTACCCTGGCTTTCGCCACCCAAGAAAATTATTTTCCTGTGCCCCTGTTGAGCAGAGCCACAGATGTGATCCTGGGGTGAATTTCCTGTTTCCCATCCAATCATCAATATTTTTCTTGAGTGCTAATGAGGAGCTCTGTTTGATATAGATAGGTAGTCTGTTTCAGAGTATGGGAAGTCTCTGGGACAGGTTTCTACCCCTCCAGCCTGTTCTGTTTATTTTGGTGACAATGTTTAGGTCCCTAGAGCGTGTAGCTCGGAGGGATTAGGATTTCTTTAAGTGGAGCATGTCCAACAGCTCTGGGTTTGACATAGCTCTGTATGTTAGGCAGAGATCGCCTCTGAGTAGGCGATATGCGACGGAGTAAATATGGAGCTTTTTGAGACTGTCTGTATAGGGCATCTGTTTGAGGCCAGTAATTCTCTTTGTGAGGTATTTCTGTGGTCTTTCCAGTTGTAGATGTTTTGTGAGGTACATACCAAAAGGGGCATTGTACTCTATAATGGGTCTAATGAGTGAGTAGAAGGAACAATGACCTCTCTCTTTTCTGGATGAGAAACCTTTTGTGATGAGGTGAGCCACGTAGAAGGATTTCCTGACCACTGTGGCGATGTGATTATCAAAGGAGAGACTACTGTCCACCTGTGTCCCAAGGTCTCATCTCATTTTCGGCGTTAAGTACACTACCAGCTATGTGGTAGTTCATGGGTACAGAGTTTTTACCAAAGGGGATGACCATACACTTTTTGGCATTAAGCTTCAGGCCATGGCTTTGACACCAGGCATCTGTCTCAGTGAGGCCCTTTTGTAGTATGTCCACATAGTTAGGAGTTTCGGTTATGGCTCCTAGTTTGCAGCCATCTGCAAACTTTGTTAGCCAAAGACCTTCTGTGTTAGCCTGTACTTCAGGGAAGTACATACAAAGCAGGAGAGGACCCAGGACTGAACTCTGTGGTACTCCACTTGTCACTCTTCTGAAGTCGGATTTGGAGTCTGCTACTTTCACAGTGTGGGTTTTGTCTGTGAGCCAGTTGACAACCCATCTTGTGACATAGGGATTTATACCAAGTTTAGTGAGCTTATCTATAATTCCAGAGTGGGGGATGGTGTTGAAAGCCTTGGCGAGATCTAGATAAGCTGTGTGAACTACCTTACCCTCATCTATGACTTTGGTGACTGCTTCAAAGAAGTCAATCAGGTTTAGGAGACATGATCTGCATTTTACAAATCCGAACTGGGTAGGGTCCAGAGTTTGGAGATTACCAGTGTCTTTGTTTGAGTTCCATGATAATACGTTCCATGGCCTTGCAGACCAGGCTCGTCAGGCTCATGGGGGTGGTAGTTCCCGAGGTCCATCTTTGCTCCCTCTTTGTGGAGTGGGATAACTGTCGCAGTGTGCCATTCAGTGGGCACAAAGCCTGAGGTGAGGCTATGATTGAACATGGTACTTAGGGTGCCAGTTCATTCTGTAGTTCGTGTTGAATGCAGCCTGGGATATTGTCAGGTCCCATGGATGCTGTGTTCTTTGCTTTGGAGAGTGTGTTTTTTACCTGTGCATCCGTGATTACAGGAACTTTGCAATGTTCATCGTGTTACCCTGCTGCAGTCATCACACTTGGGTTATACTGCCGTCAGGCGGTCCCGCAGTTGGCCTGAATTCCAAAGTCTTGGTCTGGCGTCGGTTGCTGTCACTTCTTCCCTGACGTCAGTGCGCCAGGGGTATATAAGAGGCATCCAACGCCATTTTCTTCAGTCTTTCTTGCCATGCGGTGCCCAAAGCAGAAACAGTTCGCAAGTGCCGGTCGGCCGACACCTGAGATTTTCGATTCGAATTTCAGTCCGAAGTCTTCAATAAAGCTAAGTACCCCGTTGGGGAACCTTTTCTTGCCTCAGTCCGATGTCAGAAAAAGTTAACAATTGCATTTCTTGTGGGAAGCAAATACCTCATAAGGACTTCCATTCCTGTTGTATTCCTTGCCTAGGCCCAGACCACGACGTCACAGGTTGTCACTTTTGTGCTAGGTTTAATAAACAAACTATCAAACGCCGTTTTGATTTTGCACAACACTACTTTGGTAGGAAATTTAATTATATCATGCCGTCGGAGCAGCCGACAACCGGCATGCATAAAAAAACACAAGGATAAGGACAGGCAGCGTAGGAACAAGCCAGACTCCAAGGCCTCTGCTGGGCCTGTCACCGGTTCTCCGGTTTTCAGTGAGGCGCCTACGCAGCCCCTGATGACCGCAGAACTGGAACCCCAGACAGCTGCGGATTCTCAAGCGGAGTCTACTGGGCCGATGCAGCCATCTTCATTAGGCCCTTCCGACACCAGAGCAGTAGTAGTCCCCGGTGCAGTGGAAACCCCTTTGGTTGCAGAAGGTGTCTTCAGACCGACTGCCCTCACCATTAAATCTTATGCTAAGCTTAAAACTCCTTTAAAACCAAAGACGACTGTACATCAGTCCACAGTTCAAGGCCCCATGCCTAAGAAACAGATGCTTAAGATGGCTGAAGACTTGATTAGCCTAATCAGGGGTTCCCATCCCCCTCCTGATAAAAGACCAAGACAAGAGGAGGATTATGCTTCCTCTGACCAGGTTTCAATTTTCTCAGATTCTTCTGAAGAACACGATTACACTTTTCCACCTTATGAAGACTCTGATGCTGAAGACTCTATTCCCTCAGCATCTCCCCCTGAAGACTACTCCTGTGGGGAAACTTTACATACCATGAGGGAACATTTCCACTGGGAAGGCCAGGGCTACTCTGATTCTAAGAAAAGGCTCTGAGAGTTCCTTTTACTACCCCAGCACAGACCTCTTGCTATCCCATCAGTTTTAGATATTGTGGATGATGTTTACTTGGAGTCTAGTCTAAATCCAGACTTTCTACCTCCTGCTCCAGCCAAACCAGACAGATACTACAGAGTACCTGACTCTCACAAATTCCTTTATAAAAGCCCCGTGGCTGACCCAGAAACAATTTCCCTGGGTCGTAAGGGAGCTAAAGCTTCTATGGCTAAAAATCCTGTGCCCTCTGAAAGGGATTCCAGAGCCCTAGATAGATGGGTAAAGAAAATATATACCTCAGCAACTCTGGCTATGAGAGCATTAAATTGTCAGTTTCACATGCTAAAATATCAGCATTTCCTAATGTCTCAATTAAAACAAAAAATGAGCACACATTCTGAACAGTCTGAATTCAAGGAAATGCAGGATCTGTTGCATGCAGCTGAACAGGTGGTCAAACATACTTTACAATGTGGATTTGATTCATTGGAAGCTTCCTGTAGAGCAGCTGTTACTGGCTCTGTCATACGTAGACATGCTGGTTAAAAGAACAAACCCTTCCTGATCATGTTAAAGCAAAATTATTGGATGCACCTTTACAGCAGGATGTATTATTTGGTGTCAAAGCAGAAGAGGTTTTAAAGAAAATGGAGGATAAGGCAAAATCTATGCAGACGGTCAAGGTTTTTTTTTGCAGGTACAACCCCCTCGTTTCAGCAGAAATTGGCCAACGAAAAACTGGTCCTTTCCAGGTTCAACAGATCACAGAGAGGCAAATACAGATGCCCAAGGGGCAGAGGTCCGTCACAAGGCCCTTATAAACCTCGCCAATGGGGAACTGCTACCCAGAAAGGAGGAGAAGACAGGCCCCAAGCTAGCAGAAGACAAACACAATGACTCAATCCTCAAACTACCAAGCAAATCTCTCCTGGCAGCTCCTTTGGGAGGAAAACTAGCATTTTTTGCAGACTACTGGCACATCATCACAAAAGACAAATGGGGCCTAAACATTGTCTCTCAAGAATACAGATTCCACTTTCATACCTTACCAAGGATAAAAGGAATGCCAAACCTACCACCAAATCAGTGGGCAGAGGCACAAAAACAAATTACAGCTCTCATGGACATGAGAGACATTCAGCAGGTACCTACACAGGAGCAAGGACAAGGATTTTACTCAAGACTCTTTCTAGTCCCAAGAAAGGACAAAGCATGGAGACCCATTCTGGATCTTTCAATTCTGAACACCTATCTGCAAGTACCAAAATTCAAGATGCTAACACTACAGCAGCTTCTTCCCATGCTGGGTAAGAATGCTTGGCTAGTAACGTTGGACCTCAAGGAGGCATACCTGCATGTCCATATCAGACAAAATTGCAGAAGATACCTCCGCTTCATTGCAGGTTCAAAGCATTATCAATTCTCTGCACTGCCCTTTGGCTTATCTACTGTGCCCAGGGTCTTCACAAAATGCCTGGCACCAGTAATTGCATACTACAGACCGAGGAATTCAAATATACCCATACCTGGACTGCCTTATTCAAGCAGAAAGCAAGAACATTCTTTTAAAGCATCTGGCATTTGTCAAACACCTTCTAAGTTGCCTAGGGTACACAGTAAATGAAAAGGGATCAAAACTAGTGCCCTCACAAAACATAATATTCCTGGGTGCCAGCTTGAATACAACGGCCCAGATGGCTTATCTCACGCCAGACAAGCAACAACAGCTTATCTCACGCCAGACAAGCAACAACAGCTGACTCAATAATTCAAAATAATAATGGCAACAAAGACCAAACTCCCTGCAAGAAAAATTCTGCAGGCCTTGGGATTCATGGCATCTTGCATACTACTAATACCATTTGCAAAACTGCATATGAGGAAATTACAGTGGTACCTGAAAAGCGTATGGACTCAGCACAGCCACAGCTTGGAAACAATGATACCACTCATTCCCTGCCTTCAACAGGAGTTTCTATGGTGGGCACAGGCATGTCACCTCAACAAGGGTCAGCCTTTCACCTTACCCACAGCCAGGCAAACTATGACAACAGATGCATCGGACTGTGCCTGGGGAGCATACATGGCAGGACAGTGCATTCAAGGCAAATGGACTACAGATCAGAGGCATCTCCATATCAATCAAAAAGAAATGCTAACAGTACAGAATGCCTTAACAGCTTTCAAGGACCTCTTACACCCAGGACAACTAATAATAAAGACGGACAATACCACAGTAATGTGGTACATAAACAAGCAAGGGGGCACACATTCCTATCCTCTATGCAGGCAAGCAATGACCTTGTGGAACACTGCACTGTCTTACCAGGTTCAATTACAAGCACAATTCCTGCCAGGAAAGAAAAACACATTGGCAGACGACCTAAGCAGAAACATCATGGATTCACACGAGTGGAAACTAGATCCACAAGTATTTGCAATGATAGCTCAAAAATGGGGACGCCCAGACATAGATCTGTTTGCAAGCTCCCAAAACTACCAACTTAAAAAATTTTGCACCAGGACATTCCATCCACAAGCTTGAAAAGTGGACGCCCTCTCATTCAGTTGGAAAACTTTAACAGTGTATGCCTTTCCTCCACTGCCTCTTCTATCAAAGGTACTGCTGAAAGTCAGATTAGAGAGACCACAAATTATACTCATTGCACCAGACTGGCCACGCCAGCATTGGTATCCAATTCTAAGGAACATGGCCCACGGCCCACCATGGATTTTACCACAAATTCCTCACCTGCTCACCCAGCAAGACCGTCAGATTCTACACAGCCAGCTCAAGACTTTGAACCTGGCTGCATGGCAAATTACCTAAACAACCAGCCAACACCTCTATCCAAAGCGGTTATGGATGTCATTCTGGAGGCCAGGAGGCCCAGCACCAGGAAAACCTATTCAGGCAAATGGAAAAGACTTTGTGCCTGGAACCAGGCTAAAGGCCAAAAATCCCCTTGATCCAAACATTCCTCAGATTCTACAATATTTAACTGAGATGTTGCACAAAGGACTTTCCTTTTCATCTATTAAGATCCACGCCTCAGCAATTTCAGCTCATTACAACACGGATCCTCCTTTATTCTCACATCCACTCATAAGACAGTACCTCAGAGGAGCTAAGAACATAAGACCGCCAAGGAGTGCACCAACATCTACTTGGGATCTCAACTTTGTTCTGGAAAGCTTACATTGCCACCCTTTGAACCAGCTTTTTCAGCTGATTTAAAAGTTCTTTCATGGAAAAAACTGCCCTGCTACTAGCAATAACCTCAGCTAGAAGAGTCTCAGAGCTACATGCACTAATGGCAGTGGAGCCTTTCCTCCTTTTTCATCAAGACAGAGTCTCTCTACGAACTTAACCCTTCCTTTATGCCAAAGGTGGTATCCAGTATGGCCCTAATACCTTTTTCCCAAATCCCCAGAACAAAGGAGAAAGACTCCTGCAGTCTTTGGACATTCACAGGCAATTACGTTACTACTTGGATAAAACTAAGGCTTTCAGAAAATCTGACCAGCTCTTTGTAGCCTATGCTAAAGGATCACAAGGAAAAGCTATCTCAAAACAGACCATTTCTAAATGGATAGGGCATTGCATACGTTTCTGCTACATGCATCATTGGAAACCAGTACCTGCTAACATTAGGTCCCACTCCACCAGGGCTACAGCTACATCAGCAGCCTTTCTCAGTGGAGTGCCAACCAAGGATATTTTGGAAGCTGCAACTTGGAGTTCAGTGCACACCTTCACCAAACACTATCACTTACCTCTATATTCTAAGACTAGAGCTGGTTTTGCCACTACAGTTTTACAGGGCCTACTACCTTCTTCTAACCCTGTTTAATTCCACCTCCCATCCTTAGCTTTGGGATTCAACCCAAGTGTGATGACTGCAGCAGGGTAACACGAACATAGTACAGTTTTGCACCTACCATAAATGTAGATGTTCGAGTGTTCACCCTGCTGCAGTCCAGGTTACCCTCCCTCCATCCATCCCCTCTGAACTAGCTGAACTTATCTATTCCACTCTATCCTATACAATCTCTTTGGTGTATTTGCTTGTGCCTAAAGGTATTGTTTTATTTTTATCTAGATATATATATATATATATATATATATATATATAGATATGTGTGTGTATATATATATATATATATATATATATATATATATATATATATATATATATATATATATATTGCCTACCTATTGGGGGCACCTGACATCTGGGGCAAGAAAAAGTGAAGAAAATGGCGTTGGATGCCTCTTATATACCCTTAGCGCACTGGCGTCAGGGAAGAAGCGACAGCAGCCGACGCCGGACCAAGACTTTGGAATTCAGGCTGACTGCGGGACCGCCTGATGGCAGGATAACCCAAGTGTGATGAGTGCAGCAGGGTGAAAACACTAACATCTACATTTATGGTAGGTACAAAACTGTACTTTCTTCCGATATAGAAGTGGTCCCTCTAGGGGGTGAGAGGGGGGTAAAGTTAGCACTGAACCTATCTGCCAGGATGTTGGCAATATCAGTTGGTTCTGTATATTTAGTGCCATTGTGCTGTAACTCAGAGCAGATTTGAGTGTTGCCATTGAGATTCTTGACATAGCTATAGAATGCTTTGTGGTTGTCTTTAGAGTCGGTGGCAATTTTGTTTTCGTAACTAGCTTTGGAGGATTTTCTGAGTGATCTCCACTTCTTACTGTGGTTGACCAGGGAGTCCCTCCAGTCATGGGATTTTACTCTTTTTTTTTTTTTTTTTTTTTACAACAGTTTTTTTCTTCTGTTGTAGTTTGTTTATGGCAGAGGACCACCAGATTGGCTTCCTTTTTTTGGAGAATAGCATCTTGGTTCTATTAGGGGATAGCATTATCCATGCACTCGTTTAAGTGCTTATAAACTGCATTTGTGTAGGATTCAGCAGTCGTACCTCTATTGTCCGTCTGCATGGGTGCCTTGAAGTTTGCCACTTCTGTCTTAAGAAGTGTGAAGTTGGCTTTGGAGACTTTTTTTTTTACAGTGGTTTCCCTAATTGGGGATGGGGCGGGATGTGAATGTCTAGGGTAATTAGCTTGTGGTCAGATCTGACCAACGAGGAATTGACCTCTGGTGTGGAACACCGGTTGCCCATGTTGGTAATGACCAGGTCTAGGATATTGTTGCCCCTGGTGGGGGTATGAATAAGAATGATCCAAGGCATTGGAATTTATGAATTCCAGAAAACGTTGAGCAAAAAAGTTGGTACATGAGTAGTTTTCGCAGTTAATGGTGGAGTAGTTGAAATCGCCCATTGTTAGGGTGTTGGGTTGTACCCTAATACTTTCCAGTGTATAAAGAAATGAGGAGTGTGAATCCTGGGGCATGGTGGGGGGTCTGTAGCAAGCTATAATTTGAATTGCATTCTTGCCCAGAGTTAGTTGCACTTGGATAATCTCGGATGCATTATGCTGTGCAACTAGCCTGGAGGTTTGGATATCCTTAATGAGTATGGACACGCCTCCCCTTTTAGTGCATAGTTCCCAGTTAGGTGGCCGAAAGTGTGGTATGAATTATAGCCTGGTAATGCAGGGGTGCTCTCTGGAGCTTTGAACCAGGTCTTTGTCACTGCACAGATGTCTATGTTCTCCATTTTAAGGAGTGCCTCAAGTGAGTGCATTTTGAGGTTTAGACTTGTAGCATTACCTTCAGATTTTGCTTGCTTATAACTGTTACAGTGGTGAATTTGTCATTTGAACCTTGCCTAAAAAAGACACTATAGGGGTGGCAAGAGCCTTAGCCAGTGTCCGGAATCCCAAGGGCGACAGGTGCAGGCCATCTCTGGCAAAGCATCGTGGTCTGTTGATCATGTCGTCCCAGGCAGACAAATACTGGATCCCCTTAGAATGACACCAGAAGCTTAGCCAATTGTTGAAGTCAGTCATTTTGTCCTTGTACTACGGTATCATTCTGGGTGATGGCAGGATGCTACTCAGGTTTAGGGTCATACCTGCCTGGGCTACAAGATCGGAGAGCTCCTCCATGTCTCTCTTCATGTAGTCCAGGGAGGTATGTCTCAGGTCATTCACACTAAAATGGACAATGGCAGTGTCATATTTGTACCTGTTGTGGAGTGACCTGAGTGCGTGTGTTATGTGGCAGAACCTGGCAGCTGACAGTAACTTTCTCCTTGTTTAGCCTGGTGAGTGGAACATCAGTGTGCCTGACTATAGAGTCACGTATGACTAGAGTGTTGGGTATGTTGTTATGCCTTATGGGCTGTCGTTTAGTAGCACACTGAGTTTGTGGGCTATGTGTCATTTGGGTTGTGTTGGGAGGTGTAGTTTGCTTGCGTTTCTGCTTTGGAGGTCCCTGATGCTTGGGCAGGTTTTTATTGAGAGCCTCTGTGAATGTAGGTGTGTGTTTTGGTGGTGTAGGTTTTGAGGGACTATGTGATGAGTGTGGTGTGGTGCAAGTGTTTACCTTCTCCTCTTGACTGTCTAGTCCAGTCTTGGGTGAAGAGTTGTTTGCTTCCAATTTGGCTATATAAGTTCATCTCTCACAGGTTGTAGTGTTGGGTGGTAGTAGGAGAGGGTTGTCTGTGTACATGAGGCAATTGCTGCATTGCCCCAAGATGCCCAGATTCATCAGGTAGACAGGAGAAATCACCGGGAGCTGACCCTTAGACATGTCTGGATAGGTGCTTATTTATTAGGTACTATAAACCACTTTCCTCTAGACAAGTGAGGAAAGTTGAGTGCTGTAGTAATTTGCAGCTTATTTAGTGCTTACTAGTTCTGCACAAGTGCTGAGTTCAAAGAAACAGATTTAAGTGCTGAAATTAGAAAACTGCCTAGTTTTAATAAACAAAATTAAGCTAGAAGGCTTCCTTCCAACACAGAAAGGCTTGGGAGCTCAGAAGCCTACAGACAGTCTAGACCTCTTACAGGAAAGGAAGGAAACAAGCTTAAATTTTTTTTTCTTTCCCAGATGCTCTTTGTACACAGTAAGAGTGCCTAAAGTGAGATTATGATCTCAGTGCACTCAGTTGAGTGAGCAAATGAGATGGGCCCAGAAGGAGTATCCAAACACAAATTTACAATAGGGGTGGGCAGTTTCAAAGCCACCAAGATTAACACCAAAACAAAAACAGGGAGGGTGAATGGCGAACTAACTGAAAAAAAGAGTCAAAACTTCCAGTTCAGTTAATATTTAATGCAACACAAATAAAGCAATTAAAATGCTGTACTGTTTGAAAAAAGTGCAGATAAAAGGTACTTAAATTCTCTTGTACGTCCAGTTGAATACAGCTAGATCTTAGCCTGCCAAAGCAGAGGTTTTAAGCAGAAAATATTCCAAAATGTACCACTTAAATTGGCAGTGACAGGATATCAATGAATGAGACTACCCCCACGTGCAATTACTAGCAGGCATTAAAAATCTAGCAAGCACCAACCACTTTTGTAGCCTGGGTTACCACTAATCGTAACATCAGAGCAACAGATTGATGTTCTTTGTGTTTCACTGTTGCAGTCATTACACTTGAGTTATCCTGCTGGCAGGCTAACCTCAGTCGACCTGAATTCCAAAGTCTTGGTCCGGCGTCGGTTGCTGTCACCTCCTCCCTGACGTCAATGCACCAGGGGTGTAAAAGATGCAGCCGACGCCATTTTCTTCAGTCTTTCTTGCCGCCCAGTGACCGAAGCAGAAGCAATTGGCAAGTGCCGGTCGGCCGACTCCTGCGTTTTTCGTGTTTGAGTTTCAGATCCAAAGTCTTCATTAAAAGCTAAGTACCCCGTTGGGGAAAACTTTTTTCTTGCTCCAGACCGATGTCAGAAAAAGTTAATAATTGTATTTCTTGTGGGAAGTAAATACCTCTTAAGGATTTTCATTCTTACTGTATTCCTTGCCTAGGCCCTGACCACGACGTTGCTTGTTGTCGGTTTTGTGCTAGATTTAACCAGCGCACTATAAAGCGCTGGTACGATTTTGCATTTCACTATTTTGGCAGAAGATTTAATTACACGATGCTGTCGGATAGCCAACCGACTACCGCAATTCACAAGAAACGCAAAGAAAAAGAAAAGGACAGGCATCCGAGGTCTAAAACCGATGACGAGGCGGCTTCTAAGCCAGTCGCCGGTTCGCCGGCTCTCAGTGAGGCGCTTTTGCAGCCCCTGACGCCCGCTACTTTGGACCCGCAGGCTGTTATAGTCTCCCACGTGGAGTCGCCTAGGTTGCTGGAAGCTCAAGGTATTGGACCTTCGGAAACTATTCCCTCAGATGGGTCCGGAGCCGCTGGCGTCTGCTTCTGAGGGTGATCTACTCAAGCATCTTTAAAGACAAAGAAACAAGTACAACAGCCTCATGGCCAGGCCTCCATGCCCAAAAACAGATGCTCAAAATGGCCGAAGACTTAATTACTTTGATCAGGGGTTCCCATCCCCCTCCTGATAAGAGGCCTAGGCAAGAGACAGAATATGAATCTTCAGATCAGGTTTCCATTTCTTCTGATTCCTCTTCTGCTCAGGAATACTCTCTTCCTCCCTAGGAGGATTCTGATGCTGAGGAATCTATCCCTTCAGCCTCTCCTCCTGAGGATTACTCTCTTGGGGAAACCTTGCATACCATGAGGGAACATTTCCACTGGGAGAGCCAAGATTATTCTGAATCTAAGGAAAGGCTCAGAGACTTCCTTTTACTCCCACAACACAGGCCCCTAGCTATTCCACCTGTGTTAGACATTGTAGATGATGTATTTTCAAAGTCCGGTCTGACCCCTGACTCTTTACCTCCAGCTCCTGTTAAGCCGGACAGGTACTAAAAGGTGCCTGACTGTCATAAATTTCTTTTCAAAAACCTTGCTGCTGACCCAGTAACTGTTTCTCAGGGTCCCAAAGGGGTCAAGGCATCCACTGCAAAAAAACCTACCCCCTCCGACAGGGATTCTAGGGCATTAGACAGATTAGGAAATTAGATTCTGCTACCTTGGCTATAAGGGCTTTAAATTGTCAGTTTCATATGCTCATATATAAGCAATATATTATGTCATTGCTTAAACAGAAAATTTTGATAAATTCTGAAGGTGCAGAAAACAAAGAAATGCAGGATTTATTGCATGCAGCTGAGCAAGTTGGAAAGCATACCTTGCAATGTGGTTTTGATTCTTTGGAGGCCTCCTGCAGGGCCGCTGTCACGGGTTCTGTCATTAGGAGGCATGCTTGGTTAAAGGAACAAAATCTACCAGATCATGTTAAAGCAAAATTATTAGATGCTCCATTACAGCATGATACTTTAAACCAGAAGAGGTGTTAAAGAAAATGGAGGACAAAGCTAAGTCTATGCAAACAGTCAAGGATTTCTTGCAGGTACAGCCTCCAAGATTTAGCAGACACTGGCCTACAAAGAATTGGTCCTTTCCAGTGTCAGACAGACCACAAAGGGGCAGATACAGACGCCCAAGAGGCAGATCCCAGCCCCAAGGTTCATACAGGTCTAAACAATGGAGTGCTTCTACCTCCAAAAGTGGAGAAGACAAATCACAGCCTTACAGTAAACAGTCCCAATGACTTTCCCCTGCCTGTGCCAAGCACTTATCTTCTGGCAGCACCTTTAGGGGGAAAACTAGTACTTTTTTCTCTAAATTGGCACATAATAACCCAGGACAAATGGGTCTTAGACAGTGTCACAGGGCTACAAGTTTCACTTTCATACCCTGCCAAGGGCAAATGGTTGGCCATACCTACCAAAAAAACAATGGGCAGAGGCACAAAAACAAGTTTCATCCCTCATGGACATGAAGGCCATTCAACAAGTACCAGAACAAGAGCAGGGACAAGGATTTTATTCAAGACTGATGTTCGTGTTTCACTGTTGCAGTCATTACACTTGGGTTATCCTGCTGGCAGGCTACCCGCAGTTGGCCAGAATTCCAAAGTCTAGGTCTAGCGTCGGGTGCTGTCGCCTCTTCCCTGACGTCAGTGCGCCAGGGGTATAAAAGATGCAGCCGATGCCATTTTCTTCAGTCTTTCTTGCCGCGCAGTGCCCAAAGCAAATGCAGTTCGCAAGTGGTGGTCGGCCGACTCCTGAGATTTTCGAAATCTAATTTCAGAACCGAAGTCTTCAGTAAAGCTAAGTACCCCGTTGGGGAAACTTTTTCTTGCTCCAGACCGATGTCAGTAAAAGTTAACAATTGTATTTCTTGTGGGAAGCAATTACCTCATAAGGACTTTCACTCTTACTGTATTCCTTGCCTAGGCCCTGACCACGACATTACCAGTTGTCGGTTTTGTGCTAGATTCAACAAACACACTGTTAAGCGTCAGTTTGATTTTGCTTTACATTACTTTGGCCGAAGGTTTAACTACATAATGCCGTTGGAACAACCGATGACCGGAATTCATAAAAAAACACAAATACAAGGAAAAGGACAGGCATCCGAGTTCCAAAACCGATGACAAAGCCACTTCTAGGCCAGTCGCTGGTTCTCAGTGAGGCGCTTTCGCAGCCCCTGACACCTGCTACCTCAGAGCCACAGGCCGTATCTGACTCCCACGTGGAGACACCTAGGCCTCTGGAAACTCAAGGTATTGGGCCTGCGGAAACTATTCCCTCAGATGGGTCCTGAGCCGCTGGGCAGGCATCGGCTTCTGAGGGTGTTTTCAGACCTTCACAGCTTACTATTAAGTCCACTACAGCAGCCAAGGCAAAGTCAAAAACAACATTAAAGACAAGGAAACAAGTACAGCATTCTCCTGGACAGTCATCCATGCCAAAGAAACAGATGCTTAAAATGGCCGAGGACCTAATTACCTTGATCAGGGGTTCCCATCCCCTTCCTGATAAAAGGCCTAGGCAAGACACTGACTATGACTCCTGTGACCAGGTTTCTATTTCCTCTGATTCCTCTTCAGATCAGGGATATTCTCTTCCTCCCTATGAGGACTCTGATGCAGAAGAATCTATACCTTCAGCCTCTCCACCCGAGGATTATACTTTTGGGGAAACCTTGCACACCACGAGGGAACATTTCCATTGGGAGAGCCAGGATTATTCAGAATCCAAGAAAAGGCTTGGGGACTTTCTTTTATTGCCTCAGCACAGGCCCCTGGCTATCCCTCCTGTGCTTGATATTGTTGATGTTTTCTCTGAATCTACTCTGTCTTCTGATTCTTTACCCCCTGCACCAGTCAAGCCAGACAGGTACTACAGGGTCCCAGACTCTCATAAATTTCTTTATAAAAACCCTGCTGCTAACCCAGAAACAATTACTCAGGGTCCCAAAGGGGTTAAGGCTTCCACTGCAAAAAATCCTGTCCCCTCTGATAGGGATTCCAGAGCTCTGGACAGATGGGGGAAAAAAGTTTACACTTCTGCTACTTTAGCTGTAAGGGCTTTAAACTGCCAGTTTCACATGCTTAAATATCAACAGTACCTCATGTCGTTGTTAAAACAGAAAATGCTTACAAACTCAAAGTCCTGACAAGAAGGAAATGCAGGATTTATTGCATGCAGCTGAACAAGTGGGAAAGCATACTCTGTAATGTGGTTTTGATTCATTAGAGGCTTCTTTTAGAGCCGCAGTTACAGGCTCTGTCATTTGAAGGCATGCTTGGTTGAAAGAACAAAGTTTACCTGAACATGTTAAAGTAAAATTATTGGATGCTCCACTACAGCATGATACTTTGTTTGGTGGTAAGGGAGAAGATGTGTTAAAGAAAATGGAGGATAAAGCAAAATCAATGCAGACAGTAAAGGATTTCTTACAAGTTCAACCACCTAGGTTTAGTAGAAACTGGCCTTCAAAAAATTGGTCCTTTCCGGTGTCAGACAGGCCACAAAGAGGCAGATCTCAACCCCAAGGCTCCTACAGACCTAAACAATGGGGTGCTTCAGCCCCCAAAGGTGGAGAAGACAAATCACAACCTTATAGGAAACAGTCCCTATGACTTCCCTCTACAAATGCCAAGCACTTACCTTTTGGCAGCACCGTTAGGGGGAAACCTAGCACTTTTCTCACAAAATTGGCACATAATCACCCAGGACAAATGGGTACTGCATATTGTTTCTCAGGGTTACAGGTTCCACTTTCACACCCTTCCAAAATCAAAAGGTATGCTGGACCTGCCACAAAACCAATGGGCAGAGGTACAAAAACAAATTTCTGCTTTCATGGACATGAGAGCTATTCAAAGAGTACCACAGCAGGAACAGGGACAAGGATTTTACTCAAGACTTTTCCTGGTACCCAGAAAGGGCAAAGCCTGGAGACCAATACTCGACCTGTCAATCCTAAATACTTTAATGGAGGTTCCAAAATTCAAAATGTTAACACTGCAGCAACTTCTGCCCGTGCTGGCCAAGAAGGCTTGGCTGGTTACTTTGGACCTCAAGGAGGCATACCTGCATGTCCCAATCAGACAATCTTGCAGAAGATACCTCAGATTCATAGCTGAATACATTACCAGTTCTCTGCACTGCCCTTTGGCTTATCTACTGCACCCAGGGTCTTCACAAAATGCCTGGCACCAGTAATTGCATTTTGCAGACAAAAAGGAATTCATATATATCCCTACTTGGACGACTGCCTTATTCAAGCAGAGAGCAAGGACATTCTACTAAAGCATCTGGCGTTTGTAAAAAGATTACTAATTTTCCTAGGGTACACAGTAAACGAAAAGAAATCAAAACTAGTGCCCTCGCAAGAGATAATATTCCTGAGTGCAAGCTTAAATACAGCTGCCCAGATGGCTTATCTCACGCCAGACAAACAAAGGCAACTGACTACCTATTTCAAACTGTTGGCAGCAAAGGCCCAGTTATATGCAAGAAAAATTCTGCAGGCTTTGGGCTTCATGGCATCCTGCATTCTACTAATTCCATATGCAAGACTGCATATGAGGAAACTACAATGGTATCTAAAAAGTGTTTGGACTCAGCATTGCCACAACCTGGAAACAATAATTACTCTCATTCCCTGCCTGCAACAGGAGTTTTGATGGTGGGCGAAGGCCTGTCACCAGAACAAGGACAGCCATTCTCCTTACCCCCAGCCAGGCAGACATTGACAAACGGATGCATCAGTTTATGCCTGGGGGGACACATGGCAGGAAGATGTATTTAAGGCACATGGTCCGCCAACCAAATGCATCTACATATCAATCAAAAAGAGATGCTAGCTGTTCAGAATGCCCTGACAACTCTCAAGGACCTACTTCATCCAGGGCAGCTACTGATAGACAGATAATACCACAGTCATGTGGTATATAAACAAGCAGTGAGGCACTCATTCTTACCCCCTCTGCAGACTAGCCGTGATTTTGTGGGACACAGCATTGACTTACCAAGTACATCTGCAGACACAATTTTTGCCAGGAAAGATAAATACTCTGGCAGACGAACTAAGCAGAAACCTCATGGATCCCCACGAGTGGAAATTGGATCCACAAGTCTTCAACATAACAAGGAAATGGGGATGCCCGGACATAGATCTATTTGCCTCTCCTCACAACTGCCAACTAAAGAGATTCTGCACAAGGACTTATCACAGACAAGCATGGAAAGTGATGCCCTATCTTTCAGCTGGAAAAACTTAACAGCATATGCCTTATCTCCTCTGCATTTCCTCCCCAAGGTACTCTTAAAGGTCAGACAAGAGAAGCCAAAAATGACACTAATTGCCCCAGACTGGCCCCGCCAGTACTGGTATCCAATCCTAAGGAACTTGTCTTAATGCCCAGCCTGAACCTTAGCTCAAATACCTCACCTACTGTCCCAACAAAACAATCAGATCCTGCACAGCCAACTCAAGACCTTAAATATGGCAGCATGGCGGATAATGTAGTCATACAAAACACACCTCTCTCTAAAGCGGTGATGGATGTCATTTTGGAGGCCTAGTACTAGAAAATCTTATGCTGGAAAATGAAAGAGATTCTGTGCCTGGAACCAGGCACAAGGAATTGACACAGCAGTACCAAATATTCCTCACAGGAAACTATCAGCAATGCAGTTAGCTACAGGTTAGAAGGGTAGGACCTGAGTGGAAAACAGCTCTGCTCCTAGCAATACCCTCTGCAAGACGAGTCTCAGAGCTACAGGCACTCATGGCTGTGGAGCCTTTTATCATTTTTTATCCAGACAGGGTTTCTGTTTGAACAAATCCGACATTTATGCCTAAGGTAGTGTCCAGTGTGGCCCTTAACCAAACTATTCATCTGCCTACTTTTTATCCATACCCACAGAATAAGGGGGACAGAATTCTGCATTCTTTGGACATACACAGACAGCTACACTTCTTGAACAGAACCAAAACTTTCAGAAAGACTGAGCAACTGCTAGTGGCATATGCTTCAGGATCACAAAGAAATGCTATCTCAAAGCAGACTATTTCAAAGTGGATAGGCCACTGCATTCGTTTCTGCTATTCACAACATGGCAAGCCAGTGCCTAAGGGCATTAGGCCACATTCAACCAGAGCAGGAGCCACTTCAGCAGCCTTCCTCAGGGGAGTACCAACCAAAGACATTTTAGAGGCTGCTACCTGGAGTTCAGTGCACACCTTTACAAAGCACTATCATTTACCACTCTACTCTGAATCCAGGGCAGGCTTTGCCACTGCAGTTCTGCAGGGCCTCATAGCCGCTCCTAATGCTATTTAGCTCCAGCCTCCCAACCATAGCTTTGGGATTCAACCCTAGTGTAATGACTGCAACAGTGAAATACGAAGAACATAGTACAGTTGTGTACACTTACCATAAATGTAGATGTTAGTGTATTCACTGTTGCAGTCCAGGTTACCCACCCACCATCCCCAGTCTGTTTTTGCTGGAACTTAGCTGCACTTCTCTAATCTATACAACCTTTGTGGTGTATTTGCTTGTAGATGAAGGTATAATATATATTTTGGTGCATGCATGTTTTATTGGCATATTTCTAGCCTTCCCTTTTTGGGGCACCTGACATCTGGGGCAAGAAAAACTGAAGAAAATGGCGTCGGCTGCATCTCTTATACCCCTGGTGCACTGACGTCAGGGAGGAGGTGACAGCGACTGGCGCCGGACCTAGACTTTGGAATTCAGGTCGACTGAGGGTAGCCCACCAGCAGGATAACCCAAGTGTAATGACTACAACAGTGAATACACTCGAACATCTACATTTATGTTAAGTGTACACAACTGTACTTTCCATATGTCAAAAATGTCTGCTGAAGGCATGCATCAGTCTTCAGCTGATGTGCCAAGTCAGAGTCTTGGAGCAGTGATCTTGTTAATTGTGTGGCTTGGTGTTATGCAGAGTGCCAGATGTATGCAAGCAATGTGGCATTACAAGCAGACTGTAAAGAACAACATTATCAAATGATGGGGAATTGGAAAGCAAAATTGTAGGTGGTCCAAATGAAACACAGTACAAATAAGAAAGTTATCATGGCAGCAAATGGGGAATCAGAAGAAGCTAAAAATTGAGATAGAAGGGAAAATAGGGGAACAGCTTAACAGTTTAACAGTTTCAAGTATGTGGTGGTAGTGGTTATGGAGAAAGGAATTTTAAATGAGAAGGGCAAAGCTGGAACAAAAATGGCAGCAACCAACTGGCGCAGGGGTAGTATGTGAGAGAAGAATGCCAAAGAAGCTGAAAAGTAAGGTGTACAAAACAGTGGTGTTGACCAGTAGTAGAAACCTGGGCAGTGAAGACTGAGCAGTTGAGGGATGCAAGATGTGATGGAGATGAAGTGCCTCAGATGGGATGATAGGGTGCACACTGTGGTACAGGCAAAGAAATGAGAGCACTGAGCAACTTAGTTGATTTTTATGGCTGTGTAACAGAAGATTTTGATCTGGGTTTGTCTCCTGGTGCAATTTTTTGGACATATCCAAGGCTTTTGATAGCCTACCACATGTGGTGGTTATGAAGTGTTTAAATGATTATAAAATAGTTGCATTAGAAAGTGGATTGGAAATCGGTTGTTGGGTAGAAAACAGTGTGTTAACATTCAGTGTTCACTGTAATTATCTCAATGTAAAAGCTTGCATTCCTCAGGGATCTGTGTTAGGTCCTACCTTGTTCAATCTGGTGTTATCAACATTTCCTAAGAACAAAAAATACTGTGTATCAATGCCGATTGTAAAATTGAATTTACACTACAGAAGAATATGGGATATGGATCACAATGTGAAACATTATGTTCAGGCTAAATTAATCTTGGCATACAATTTTTTTATGATCTAGTTCTGCAAATCATGTTCACTTTAGAGATTAATACCTGCAAAAAGCATAAGAATAACAATAAGCAGTTTATAATGAAAATGGGCAATTCTGCTATAAGGCATCGGTATGTTTCTATTAGAATTACAAAACTATAGTATGACATCCCATTTAACATTAAACAGTCTGAGCTTGGAAACTTTTAAGAAACTCTTGCATACATGGGCTGGTAGAATGGTCTACATGCCATATTTGAAAGAATCAGCATTTGACAGCCTGTTGGCCTAAAATGTCTTTGAACTTATCTGAGCAGAAGACAATGTAGCTCCAGTTACATAGAAGGTCAAGGAAAGCAGATTACAATGGTTCAGGCACATCTGCAAGGAAATAAGACGACAGTCTGATGAAGATGATTTGGGAGAGACAAGAAGGAAGAATGCAAGAAAAAAATGGGTCATCCAGCAAAAAGGATTAATGGATTGTGTGAGAGAAGACCTGCAACAGCTAGGCATGATTGTGAAAGAAGGTAGGAAAGTAACACTAAATCCAGAGAGATTGCATTAGCTGACATTCCACCCCAGCCCCGTGTAGAAAATGGTAAAAAATGTGATTATTGATGATTATGCTTATCTATGAAGCATTATTATTTTGGTCCAGTGATCTTAAATAATCGATATCCCAGATTCCTCTTCTGTGCTTTCTTCTGATTACTCGATTCAAAACTGCAGAGTTTAGTCCAGATTTTGTAAACACTGATGACAAAGTCCTGGAGTTGTGGCCTCTAGCCAATCATTCCTGTTTAGACTGACTTGTGTTCACTCAATGTATCTCAGCTTAATATATTTTGGCCTTCCCCGGTCTTCTAGCCCGTATTGTTTCTTAGTGAAGACCCCCTCACTTCACTTATCTGTACTCAAAACCTGAGGGAGTGCAAGTTTCTGAGCCAGTGTGTTATCATCCTATCTTGATTTTTCCAAAACATTACCTTACACGAGGAGAATCATATTTTACCATCTTAGTATGTATTGAATGCCCAGTACAAAACTCCAGGAAGGTTTTCGCTGTTCCAGAGAGGTTTTGCCTATTACAACAACTCCTTGGTGATATGTTACTGTAAAACCTTACCTCACATTTCTCCACATAACATTATTTTCAGGTTTCTGTTTAACCTTTTTCCATTCTGTATATAATAGTATTTTCAGGTTGAAGGCTTTATAATGTGCATCAGGATTACATCCCTAATAAAGGGGGTCCATTCTTTTCCATGAAACTCTGTGGTGTCCCCTGACCCCCCATACACATTATCATTTTTAATATAAAATACATCAGGAGGAAGACCCGGCTAGCCTGCAATATATGCAAGATTAGGAACATGTAGACCACTTGAATACATTGGTGAAAGTCTAGTAAAAAAAACTCTCCACATTGACAAATAGTGCATATCTGTAATAGTTGCACATAGGTCAGGCTATATAAATATCCCATTTTTTGGTAGATACCCAGATGAATTCTTAGTTTTTTATAGACTTTTTCCTCTGTAGCGGAGTGTTTTTCTTTGAACAATTTGTTGATGAGTAATTCACTGCTAACTGTGCCATTTTGGTTTCATGTACCAGTAAGCACCCCAAACTCAGACAGGGCAGCCAACAAGTACTTCAGTTTCTCAGAGGGATTACCCAAGTATGTCAGCAAGCTGTCTGATTATAAAGAGAGGCTATATCTGTTTCCTGTGCATGTATGACTTTTCTTTGGAATAGCTCTAAGCTTTGCTTCTAGGGGCTCAAGTTGTATATCAAGTAAAACAGGTAAGAAGGGGCAGTCTTGCCACTTTCCCCTACCTATACTAAATTGCTTTGAAATGTTCCCATTATTTTTCACCCAGGCCCTTAAGTTGCTGTAAATCTAATGGCGGCTCTGTAAGTTTCTGAGGAAGACCAGATTTTTTTTTAATTAAAAATAGCCCCACCTCATTTGGTTGAATGTGTTTTTTAGCATCTTAGTATAAGCAAAAGTTTCTTATCATTATTTGCATTTTCTGTTAAATGTGTGGATTCCATTATGTTATCAAAGACTGCCTACTTTGGATGAACCGATTGGTCCATGTGCACTAGGTCTAGCAAACGTGTGGCAGTTTTGTCGGCAAGATTAGCCATAAATAATTTATAGTCTGAATTTAGTACTGATGTTGGTTATTAAGATGAGGGTTGAGATGGATCTTTAGCCAACTTCAAAATAATGACAGAATCTGCTGTCACTTTCAGTGAGTTGGAGAGCCCCTCTGCCTTTCAGTATTCCATTAGCAAGAGCCACGCAATCTGCTGTATGTAGTTTATCTAACTCCTCTTACACCTGTACTGATAAGTTGCCTGGGCTTGGATATTTCCCTGATTTTGCCATCATCAGAGTAGCCACCAATTTCTTCTGAGATATAGGGCAACCAGTAAGATTACTAAGATCTACTGATCCTCTGTCAGCTTTGGAAGTCTTATTTAAGGTTCCAAATAACTTTCACACTAAACAGTTCAGAGAATAACCGTCTCTTTTAGTGCACAGGAAGGCACTTATGTGGGAGAATAGGAAATCAAGGTCCGGTCTTCTCAAACAAAAGTCAACATTTTTTATACTTTTTTTTTCATTAAAAGGAACATTATTGTATCATCATAGAACAGCCACTGACCAATAAGAAGTTAATACTGCAGCATTAATTTTGCTAAGATTCCTTGACTGTTTGTTTGACATTTCATATTAGGCACAAGGTAGAACTTTCTGCTCAAAACAAATCATGTACTTTCCTAACCCTGACGGTGTTTGATAATTGACGGGAAGTAAAGTCAGCGGATACATACTGAAGAACACTTGAGATTTCATTCTGCTACGAGAACATATTAGAAATTAAATGCATGCATTAACAATCTGAAGTAGTTAACTTCATTCTTTCTGCACATATGGGTATTCGGATCCAATTTGGATCAGAGCCAGCAAAACTTTTACAAGCATCATCTCTGAGTTCCAAGCTCCTCCCCTACCTATAATACATCACTTCCTCCTGACTAGCCCCAGATCTCGTTTTCCGCTCTAAGAGTTAGCATCATGGTCTTTGAGCTCTAATCGAAGGTGGTAAGGTTTCTCTTGTTTTTCTGTGTTTAGTACAGTTGGTGTGTGTGTACCTGTTCCCCTTTTCCTCCCCCCTCCACACGTGGTCGTCGTGTTTTAAAAAAAAAAAAAAAAAAAAAAAAAAGTTTTTTTCTGTGTAGCTGTTGGTAGTTTTAGTTCCCGCCTAGGCCCCATCCCTTGATGTTCATCGTGCATACAGCTGCAGTCATAATAGATGGGTTCTCCTGCCGTCAGGCGGGTCCTCGGTTGGCCGAATTCCAAAGTCTAGGTCCGGTGTCGGTTGTCGTCGCTTCTTCCCTGACGTCAGTGCGACAGGGGTATAAAGGAACCAGCCGACGCCATTTTCTCCAGTCTTTCTTGCCGCGCGGTGCCCGAAGCAGAAGCAGTTCGCAAGTGCCGGTCGGCCAGCTCCTGAAATTACGAAAATTTTGAAACCGAAGTCTTCTTGAAAGCTAAGTACACCGTTGGGGAAACTTTTCTTGCCTCAGACCGATGTCAGACAAAGTTAATAATTGTATTTCTTGTGGGAAGCAAATACCGCATAAGGATTTCCATTCCCTCTGTATTCCTTGTTTAGGCCCAGACCACGACGTCTCGGTCTGTCGCTTTTGTGCTACATTCAACAAACGCACCATTAAGCGTCGGGCGGAGTTCGCCCAGCATTATTTTGTCAAAACATTTAACTATATTATGTCGTCGGATACTCCGACTCCAGTTTTGTCTAAAAAGCGCAAAGATAAGGACCGACACATGAGGTCCGCGGCCTCTACCGACACCACTCCAAGGCCGACTACACGTGATCCGGTTCTCAGCGAGGCGCCTACGCAGCCCCTGACTACCGACGACACTTCATTGGCGGTGTCTCCTGTGCTCGAGGTCGCAGGCTCCTCGGCCCACACCCCGACTACAGATACCGCAGCCACTCTTGACATTGAATCTCAAAATGTGGACAGGTCTACCTCCTCTCAAGGTGTCTTCAGACCTTCCTCTTCTTTTTCCATCAAGGCTTCCACTAAGTCTAAAGCAGCCATGCATTCTAAGAGACAAGCTAAACAGGGCCCATCTCCAGGCCCCATGCCTAAAAAAACAGATGCTTAAAATGGCTGAGAATTTAATTACTCTTATCAGGGCCACCGGACAAAAGGCCCAGAGTGGAAGAAGAATCCCTCTCCTCTGATCAGGGCTCCATTATTTCAGAGCACTCTGATGATCAGGAACATTCTTACTCCCCTTTTGAAGACTCTGATGCAGAGGAGTCCATTCCTTCTGTATCCCCCCAGAGGATTACTCATTTGGGGAAACTTTGCATACCTTAAGGGAACACTTCCACTGGGAAGGCCAAGATTATTCAGATTCCAAGAAAAGGCTTAGGGAATTTCTCTTGCTACCTCAGCACAGGCCTCTGGCTATACCTCCTGTCTTGGACATCCTAGATGATGTTTACTCGGAGGCCTGCCTTAACCTGGATTCTCTACCTCCAGCCCCAGTCAAGCCTGACAGGTGCTACAGGGTTCCTGACTCACATCAATTTCTATACAAAAGCCATGCTGCTGACCCAGAAACCATCTCACAGGGTCTCAAGGGAATTAAGGCCTACACTGCTAAAAATCCATTACCTTCCGAGAGAGATTCCAGATACTTAGAAAGGTGGGGAAAAAAGGTATATACCTCGGCTACCTTAACCATGAGGGCCTTAAACTGTCAGTTCCATATGCTAAAATACCAACAGTTTTTGTTATCACAATTGAAAAGTAAAATGTCACAACCTGAACAACCAGACTTGAAGGAGTTGCAGGATTTGATGCATAGTGCAGAACAAGTGGGTAAGCATACCTTACAATGCGGTTTTGATGCTCTAGAGGCCTCATGTACAGCTGCTGTTACAGGATCAGTCATACGTAGACATGCCTGGCTCAAGGAACAAACCTTGCCAGATCATGTCAAAGCTAAATTACTAGATGCCCCTCTACAAAAGGATGTATTATTTGGTGCCAATGCTGAGGAGGTATTAAGGAAAATGGAGGAAAAGGCTAAATCAATGCAAACTGTGAAAGATTTTCTACAGGTACAACCCCCAGGTTTCAGTAGAAATTGGGCTTCCAAAAATTGGTCCTTTCCAGCCACGGACAGACCCCAAAGAGGTAGATACAGGCGCCCGAGGGGCAGAGGACAATCCCAAGGATCGTTTAGAGGCAGACACTGGCAAGCTCCTACACAAAGAGGTGGTGAGGATAACTCGCAACCATTCAGAAAGCAAGCCCAATGACTTTCCCCTTTGCATGCCAAGCAAGACTCAAATGGCAGCACCCTTAGGAGGAAAACTGGCATTATTTTCAAAAAATTGGCATATTGTCACAAAAGACAAATGGATCCTGGACATTATAAACAGAGGCTACAGATTCCATTTTCACACCCTTCCAAAAATGAGAGGCATGCCAAACCTGCCACACAATCAAAGGGCAGAGGCACAAAGGCAAATTACAGATCTCATAGATATGAAAGCTATTCAAGAGGTACCTACGCACAAACAAGGTCAAGGTTTTTATTCCAGACTATTCCTGGTACCAAGGAAGGGAAAAGATTGGAGACCTATTTTGGACCTATCCATCCTAAACACATTTCTACTCGTACCAAAATTCAAGATGCTCACTCTACAGCAGCTTCTTCCCATGCTGGGCAAGGAGTCTTGGCTGGTAACATTGGACCTCAAGGAGGCATACCTGCATGTCCCAATCAGACAAAATTGCAGAAGATACCTCAGATTTCTTGCAGGTTCAACCCATTATCAATTCTCTGCATTGCCCTTTGGCTTGTCTACTGCGCCCAGAGTATTCACGAAATGCCTGGCATCAGTAATTGCCTACTGCAGACTTCAAGGGATACAAATATACCCCTATTTGGACGACTGCCTGATCCAAGCAGACAGCAAGCACATTCTTCTGAAACATCTGGCTTATGTAATAATGTTGTTGAACTCTCTGGGATACACAGTCAACAAAAAGAAATCAAGGCTAATACCCTCTCGGAAAATAATTTTCCTGGGTGCCAACTTGGACACAAACACCCAGATGGCCTACCTCACGCCAGAGAAGCAGGGGCAGCTAACTCAATACTTCAGAGCACTAGCAAATTGCACCAGGCTGACTGCAAGGAAAATCCTGCAGGCTCTGAGATTCATGGCATCTTGCATCTTACTAATCCCATGTGCAAAGCTGCATATGAGGAAACTTCAATGGTACCTGAAAAACCTATGGTCTCAACACAGCCACAGTTTGGAAACAATAATACCACTAATTCCATGTCTTCAAAAGGAATTTCTGTGGTGGGCTCAAGCATGCCAAACAAACACAGGTATTCCATTCAGCAAGCCTCAAGCAAATCAAGTCATCACAACAGACGCCTCGGACTACGCTGGGGGGGCGCACATGACAGATCGGTGCATTCAGGGCAAATGGTCCCAAAAAGAAAAGCACCTTCACATCAATCAAAAGGAAATGCTAGCAGTAATAAATGCTATTATAGCTTTCAAAGACCTTCTGCAACCAGGTCAACTATTGATAAGAACAGACAACACCACAGTTATGTGGCACATAAACAGGGAGGAACACATTCATACCCCCTATGCAGACTGGCCATGTCACTTTGGAACATGGCCATGGACTTACAAATCGAACTACAAGCACAGTACTTGCCAGGCAAGGAAAACACGCTGGCAGACAACCTAAGCAGAAATATGACAGATCCACACGAATGGAAGTTGCATCCAAAAGTTTTACAGAGATAAATCCAAGCATGGGGAAGGCCAGACCTAGATCTCTTTGCCTCCCACAAAAATCACCAATTGACAAAATTCTGCTCAAGGATTTTCCATCCAAAGGCCTGGAAGAGGGGACGCTCTCTCTTTCAGTTGGACATCAATGACAGTTTATGCCTTCCCACCTCTTCCTCTGCTGCCCAAAGTTCTATTGAAAACCAGAGCAGACAGACCAAAGATGATTCTCATTGCTCCAGACTGGCCAAGACAACACTGGTACCCACTCCTGAGGAGCCGGACGCATTCCCCACCATGGACCCTGCCTCTAATGCCTCTTCTCCTGACTCAGCACAGCTTCAAAACTCTTCACAGCCAGCTAAAAACACTCAATCTAGCCGCATGGAGGATTCCTTATCATCACAACAGACCCTACTCTCCAAGGAGGTGCAGGATGTCATTTTGGAGGCCAGAAGGCCGTCAACTAGAAAAGCTTACTCCGCAAAATGGAAACGGTTTTGTGCCTGGAATGAGAAAAAGGGCCAGGATCCTGGAAAACTGAATTTACCTCAAATACTGGGGTCTCAGTTTCATTCTGGAAAAACTGACCTTGCCTCCCTTTGAGCCAGCTGCCTCATCAGACTTGCAATATTTGTCCTGGAAAACCGCTTTCCTTCTGGCTATTACCTCAGCTCGTAGAGTTTCAGAACTACAAGCTCTCATGGCTGTGCAGCCTTTTATCATCTTCCATCAGGACAGAGTTTCCTTACGAACCAACCCGTCCTTTATGCCAAAAGTGGTATCCAGGGTAACTTTGAATCAGGCCATGCACTTACCTACCTTTTATCCTAATCCTCAAAACAAAGGGGAGAGATTACTACTTTCCTTGGACATCCACAGACAACTGCGTTATTATTTGGACAGAACAAAGTCTTTCAGAAAATCAGAACAGCTCTTTGTGTCCTATGCTATAGGAGCTCAAGGAAAGCCAATTTCCAAACAGACAATCTCAAAATGGATAGCCCACTGCGTACGCTTTTGCTATTCTTTTTATGGTAAAACTGTACCTACAGGCATCAGATCTCACTCCACAAGGGCCACAGCTACCTCTGCAGCTTTCCTCAGAGGAGTTCCTACCAAAGATATTTTGGAAGCAGCCACTTGGAGTTCTGTGCATACCTTCTCCAAGCACTACCACCTACCATTATACTCCAAAACTAGAGCAGGCTTTGCCACTGCAGTCTTGCAGGACATCCTGGCTCCTCCTAGTTCCACCTAGTGCCTACCATCCCTTTCTTAGCTTTGGGATTCTACCCATCTGTTATGACTGCAGCTGTATGCACGATGCACATAGTACAGTTTTGTACCTACCATAAATGTAGATGTTCGAGTGCTAATACAGCTGCAGTCCAGGTTTCCCTCCTTCCTTCCCCTCTTGGGACAGGCCTTTTGGCTAACACCTCCTCATACAACCTGATTGGGGTATTCATTTATGGTGTATTTACTTGCAACTACTGTATTTTGATTATATTGCATTGCTTTATTACACAAATTTATGTATTGCCTTCCTTCTGGGGGCACCTGACATCTGGGGCAAGAAAAACTGAAGAAAATGGCGTCGGCTGGATGTCTTTCAAGGATGCATCTGCAGTCATAACATATGGGTTGTCCTGCCTCAGGCAGCCCTTCGGCCGGCCGAATTCCAAAGTCTGGGTCTGGCCTCTGGTGATGTCGCACTTTTGACGTCAGATCGTCTGGGGTATAAAAGCATCAGCTGACGCCATTTTCCCCAGTCTTTCTTGCCGTGTGGTGCCCGAAGCAGAAGCAGTTCGCAAGCGCCGGTCGGCCAGCCCCTGTGATTCAGCTACCGAAGACTTCGAAAAAGCTAAATACCCCGTTGGGGACTCTTTCTTGCCTCAGCCGATGTCAGATAAAGTAAATAATTGTTTAACTTGTGGGAAACAAATACCTCATAAGGATTTCCACTCTTACTGCCTCCCTTGCCTAGGCCCAGACCACGACGTCTCGGCCTGCTCTGCCTGTGCTTCCTTCAACCGACGAACTCTTAGACGTTGGTCGGAGTTTGCAGAGGAATTTTTTGGGGCTAATTTTGCGTACAAGATGCCGTCGCAGACTCAGACTTCGCATTTGGTTAAAAAACGGAAGGACAAGGACCGACACTCACGGCCCGCGGTTTCGGCTGAAACCACGGTCAGGCCTACCGCGAGTGTCTCTGTTTCGGCTGAAACAGAGTCCTCGGTGCTTCCTATTACCGAAACCACTCAACCGATTACCTCGGCCCCGGAAGCCCCGGCCGAGTCGGTTATTGAATTACCTACTAAAACCGGTGTCCAGGAAATGTCCGACACCATTCCTTTAGACAAGTCTACTCCTGCACGTGGTGCAGCCAGACCCCCTGCATCCATGTCCATTAAGGCCTTTTCTAGGGCTAAAGCTGCCAAACTTACTAAAGCTTTGCCTCCCAAGGTTTCCTCTCAGAGAACTTCTACTGGCTCACAGATTCTCAGCCTAGCAGAGGATTTAATCTCTCTAATTAGAGGTTCTCAACCCCACCCGGACAGGGGCTCTCAACCACCACCAGACAAAAGGCCCAGGGTTGAGCCCTCTGACCCCCACTCCTCAGATGAGTCCACGGATGGCTCTGTTTTGTCAGACCCCCAGGAGGAGTCTTATTCGGCCTACAAGGATTCTGATGCTGAAGAATCTATTCCTTCGGCCTCCCCTCCTGAAGAGTTTTCATTTGGAGAGACTCTACACTCTATGAGAGAACATTTTCAATGGCAGGGCCAGGAATTCTCTGATTCTAGAAAAAGATTAAGGACCTTTTTACATTTACCTCAGCATAGGCCTTTAGCTATACCTCCTGTTTTGAATGTAATTGATGATGTGTACTCTGATGCTAGTACAGCCCCTGATTCTCTCCCTCCGGCTGCTGTCAAACCTGATAGGTACTACAGGGTCCCGGATTCTCATCTACACCTGTACAAGGCCCACTCTGCAGACCCAGAAACAATTTCCCAGGGCCCAAAAGGGGTTGCAGCTGCTACTGCTAAAAATCCTCTACCCTCTGAAAGGGAGTCTAGAGCTTTAGAGAGATGGGGTAAGAAAGTGTATACTTCTGCAACTCTTTGCATTAGGGCTTTAAATTGTCAATTTCATATGATTCAGTACCAAGAGTATTTGTTAGATGAAATGCATAAGAAGCTGTCCTCTTCTGAACCCCTTGACTGTAAATCACTTCAGGATCTGGTACATAACTCACAGCAGGTTAGCAACCATTTTTTGCAGTGTGGTTATGATGCATTGGAAGCTTCATGTAGGTCAGCTGTGACAGGGGCAGTTATACGTAGGCATGCCTGGCTGAAGGAACAATCTTTACCAGACCATGTTAAAGCTAAGCTTCTGGATGCTCCAATGGAAAAGCAAAAATTATTTGGTTCCACGGCTCAGGAGGTCTTAAAGAAGTTTGTAAAAAAGGCAAAATCTGTGCAAACAGTCAAGGACTTTCTGCAAGTGCAACCACCGAGATTCAGCAGGAATTGGCCTACTAAGAATTGGTCCTTTCCGGACTCAGACAAATCCCAGAGAGGCAGGAATAGGCATGCCAGAGGTAGAGGGCAAGCTAGAGGCTCCTACAAGAGGCCGTCAGTGGCAGCCTCCCAGCCAGAGAGGTAGTGCAGGAACAACAACTGCTACCCCAGGACAGACGCAATGACTTTCTTTTAACTCCGCTGACCAGGGCTCAATTAGAAGCACCATTGGGCGGAAAGCTTTCTTTATTCTCAAAGAATTGGCATTACATTACAAGGGACTCATGGACACTGCAAATAATAGACAAAGGATACAGGTTCCATTTCCACACTTTGCCAAAAAGAAAAGGAATGCCAGACCTGCCACCAAATCAGAAGGCAGAGGCCTTGAAGCAAATTACCAAATTAATACAAATGAAAGCCATAGAAAAGGTACCTCTTTCAGAACAAGGCCAAGGATTTTACTCCAGATTATTCCTTGTTCCAAGAAAAGAAAATCAATGGAGGCCTATTTTCGATTTGTCCGCACTGAATACTTACCTCATTGTGCCAAAATTCAAAATGCTGACTCTACAGCAACTTCTTCCCATGCTGGGCAAGGAGTCTTGGCTGGTGACTCTAGATCTCAAGGAGGCATACCTGCATGTCCCTATTCGACAAAGTTGCAGAAGACACCTCAGATTTCTTGCAGGATCAGAGCATTATCAATTCTCAGCATTGCCCTTTGGCTTATCTACTGCACCCAGAGTATTCACGAAATGCCTGGCTTCAGTAATTGCACACGGCAGACTTCAGGGGATTCAAATCTACCCATATCTGGACGACTGCCTTATACAAGCGGACAACAAGAAAATTTTGCTAAAGGACTTGGACTATGTCATCCACCTACTACAGGCCTTGGGATACACAGTCAACATCCAAAAATCAAGACTTGTTCCATCCCAAAGAATAACCTTTTTGGGTGCGGATCTAGACACAACCACCCGAATGGCCTTTCTCACAGAAGAAAAACAACTTCCGGATTACTTCAAGAATCTGACAAGACAAACTCAGCTGACTGCAAGGAAAATCCTGCAGGCCCTGGGTTACATGGCATCCTGCATACTTCTGATTCCACAAGCCAGGCTGCATATGAGAAAATTGCAATGGTACCTAAGGAGTGTATGGACTCAGCACAGCCACAGCTTAGAAACTTTGATCCCACTCATTCCTTGCCTTCAAAAGGAATTCTTGTGGTGGGCTCAAGCCTGCCAGTCGAACAGAGGGTTGCCTTTCAGCAAACCAAGAACAAAACAAAACCATCACCACGGATGCTTCAGACCGAGGTTGGGGAGCACACATGGAGAACAAATGTATCCAAGGGCTATGGTCTCAGAGAGCTGCGCATGCACATAAACCAAAAGGAAATGCTGGCAGTGATACACGCAATCGAGGCCTTCAGACCTTTCCTTCTTCCAGGCCACCTGCTCATAAGGACAGACAACACCACAGTTATGTGGTACATAAACAAGCAAGGAGGCACACATTCCTACCCTCTATGCAGACTGGTCATGACTCTATGGGAACTTTGCTTGAAACTCAATATACAACTACAGTCCCAGTTCATGCCAGGGAAAGACAATACACTGGCAGACAGCTTAACAGAACTACCATGGATGCACACGAATGGGTGTTGCACCCAGACATCTTCTCACTCATAAGACAATCATGGGGCAGGCCGGAGATAGATCTGTTCGCTTCACCCCACAATCATCAACTGAAGACATTCTGCTCAAGGACATACTACCCACAAGCATGGAAAGTGGACTCTCTCTCTTTCAGCTGGAAAGCTCTAAAAGTCTATGCTTTCCCACCACTCCCATTAATGTCCAAGGTTTTACTGAAGATCAGGGCAGCCAAGAGTGATTCTGATAGCTCCAGACTGGCCAAGGCAGTACTGGTACCCACTGTTAAAGAGCATGTCACAGACGAAACCGTGGCCTCTCCCACTATGGCCACTTGTACTGACGCAGAACAATTTCAGGACATTGCATCCCAACCTGAAAACCTTGCAGCTAACTGCCTGGAGAATACCAGGACTCCTCCTCAGAATAGCTTATCCCAGAGAGTGAAGGACATCATTATGGAAGCTCGCCGGCCTTCCACAAGGAAGGCATATTCAGCAAAATGGAAAAGATTTCTCACTTGGAACACAACAAAAGGCTTAGATGTGACAGTGATGAGCATGGCACATATACTGGAATACTTGGCAGAATTGTTCCACAATGGCCTGTCTTATTCTTCCATTAAGATACATGCCTCAGCAATTTCAGCAGAATACAATGTTAATCTACCTGTCTTCTCGCATCCTCTCTTAAGACAGTTTGAGAGGAATCAAAAACATCAGTCCTCCAAGGAAACCACCTTTACCTACTTGGGACCTTAACTTTGTGCTGGAAAAACTAACACTTCCTCCCTTTGAACCAGCAACATCTGCGGAGAAACAGTTTCTGTCCTGGAAAACTGCATTCCTTCTAGCCATAACTTCAGCAAGAAGAGTATCTGAGTTGCAAGCTTTAATGGCAGTGCAGCCATTTCATTTTTTCCATCAAGACAGAGTTTCATTGAGAACCAATCCTACTTTTATGCCAAAGGTGGTATCCAGGGTATCCTTGAACCAGGCAATTCACTTGCCTACATTCTTCCCAAATCCACAAAACAGAGGGGAGAAACTTCTACACACTCTGGACATACACAGACAATTACGCTACTATTTGGACAGAACTAAAAGTTACAGAGAGACTGACCAATTGTTTGTAGCATATTCTGCTGGGACACAAGGAAAAGCAATTTCAAAACGGACAATTTCAAAATGGATAGGAAATTGCATTTGTTTTTGTTACTCCTTTCATGGAAAGACTGTTCCTGCAAACATTAGGCCTCATTCCACGAGAGCCACAGCCACCACCACAGCCTTCCTAAGAGGGGTGGCTACCAAGGACATTTTAGAAGCTGCTACATGGAGCTCCGTGCATACATTTGCCAAGCATTACAATTTACCTTTATACTCCAGATCCAGAGCAGGTTTTGCTACTGCAGTCCTGCAGGGTATCTTAACTACACCATCCTTTTCTTAGTACCTCCACCCCCAGATTGGCTATGGTATTCTACCCATATGTTATGACTGCAGATGCATCCTTGAAGGACATAGTACAGTTTTGTACCTACCATAAATGTAGATGTCCGATAGGTATGCATCTGCAGTCAAGTTTACCCTCCCTCCTTCCCCTCTGTGGTATTCCTAGGGTGCTTACCCCTCTATTAGCTAGCTGGGGGAATCTATTACGGTGTATTTGATTGTATATATATGTATATATATTTTTGCATATGTTTGGAATTTTATTGCATTCCTTCAAATTTAGCCTTCCTAGAGGGCACCTGGCATCTGGGGCAAAAAAAACTGAGGAAAATGGCGTCGGCTGATGCTTTTATACCCCAGATGCTCCGACGTCGGGGAAAGTGTGACATCAGCCGAGGCCAGACCCAGACTTTGGAATCCGGCCAACCGAAGGGCTGCCTGAGGCAGGACAACCCATATGTTATGACTGCAGATGCATACCTATCGGACATCTACATTTATGGTAGGTACAAAACTGTACTTTCCTTTATACCCCTGTCGCACTGACGTCAGGGAAGAAATGACGACAACCGACGCCGGACCTAGACTTTGGAATTCGGCCGACCGAGGACCCGCCTGACGGCAGGAGAACCCATCTGATGTCCTTCACGGATGCATCTGCAGCCATAACAAATGGGTTGTCCTGTCGTCAGGCAGCCCTTCGGTCGGCCGGATTCCAAAGTCTGGGTCCGGCTTCGGCTGATGTCGCACTTCACCCGACGTCATCTCTGCTGGTCTTCGGGTATAAAGGCATCAGCCGACGCCATTTTCCTCAGTCTTTCTTGCCGCGTGGCGCCCGAAGCAGAAGCTGTTCGCAAGTGCCGGTCGGTCAGATCCAGAGATTACTACTACCGAATACTACTTCGAAGACTTCTAAAAAGCTAAGTACCCGTTGGGGACTCTTTCTTGCCTCAGCCGATGTCAGAAAAAGTCAATAACTGTTTAACTTGTGGGAAACAAATACCTCATAAAGATTTCCACTCTTACTGTTTGCCTTGCTTAGGCCCAGACCACGACGTAGCAGCCGTTCGGTCTGTGCTTCCTTCAACCGACGAACGCTTAGGCGTCGGTCGGAGTTTGCTGAACAGTTTTTCGGCTCAGATTTTGCGTACATTATGCCGTCGGATCCTCCGACTACCCAAATTGTTAAAAAACGCAAAGAAAAAGACCGACACTCGCGGTCCGCGGTTTCGGCCGAAACCACGGTTAAGCAAGCCGTGAGTGTCTCGGTTTCGGCCGAGACCAAGAAAACTGGTCAATCTTCAGCCGAATCCATGACTACTACTGAGGCCCCTGCTACCTTACCTGAATCAGCCTCAGAAATTTTGCCTACAACTGTGGTTCCTAGTGATTTATCAGACACCATCCCTTTGGATGTCTCTACCCCAGCACATGGTGCTGCTAGGCCTCCTGCAGCCATGTCTATTAAGGCCTTTGCCAGGGCTAAAGCAGCCAAATCTGCTAAATCAGTGCCTGTTAAACCCCCCTCACTCAGGCCCACTTCCAGTTCACAAATGCTTACTCTGGCAGAAGATTTAATATCCTTAATTAGGGGATCCCAATCTCACCCAGACAGGGCCTCTCAGCCCCCAGAAAAGAGACCTAGAGCAGAGCCCCCTGAGCCTGTGTCCTCTGATGATTCTGCGGATGACTCAGACATTACAGACCAGCCAGAGGCTCCTTTTTCCAATTATGAAGATTCCGATGCTGAAGAATCCATTCCAGCTGCCTCTCCACCAGAGGAATTCTCCTTTGGGGAAACCTTACATGCCATGATAGAACAATTCCAATGGCAGGGACAAGATTTCTCAGATTCAAGAAAAAGGCTGAGGACTTTTCTGCACTTACCACACATAGGCCCTTAGCTATACCTCCTGTTCTGCCTGTTGTGGACGATGCATTTAATGATGTCTGCACTGCACCTGATTCTTTACCTCCAGCCCCTGCCAAACCAGATAGATTTTACAGGGTGCCAGACACTCATCACCACCTATACAAGGCCCCACTTGCAGACCCTGAAACTATATCCCAGGGGCCTAAGGCAGTAGCCTCGACCACAGCAAAAAACCCTATTCCCTCTGAAAGGGAATCCAGGTCCTTAGAGAGATGGGGAAAAAAGTCTACACCTCTGCTACTCTCTCAGCTAGAGCTTTAAACTGTCAGTTTCACATGATCCAATACCAAGAGTTTATGCTTGATCAGTTAATTAAAAAGCTGTCCTCTGATGAATCTTTAGATAAGAAATATGTATTAGAAATGTTGAATAACATCCAACAGGTTAGTAACCATTCCTTAAAATGTGGCTATGATGCACTGGAGGCTTCATTTAGATCAGCCATGACTGGCACAGTGATAAGAAGGCATGCATGGTTGAAAGAACAGGTCTTACCGGATCATGTTAAAGCAAAGCTATTAGATGCTCCTATGGATAAGGCCAGTCTATTTGGGGAACCTGCCCAGCAGGTAATGAAGAAAATGGAAGAAAAGGCAAAATCTGTACAAACAGTTAAAGATTTCTTACAGGGTCAGCCCCCAAGGTTTAGCAGGAACTGGCCTGCCAAAAATTGGTCCTTTCCTGACTCCACAAGATCCCAAAGGGGCAGGAATAGACGCTCTAGGGGCAGAAATCAATCCAGAGGAGGTGCCTACAGAGGACGACAGTGGCAAGGCAATAACCGAGGCACAGACACAACCACTGCCACTGCAACAGGACAATCACAGTGACTTGACTCTGACTCCGCCTGCCAGGGAGCGAATAGCAGCACCATTAGGCGGAAAGTTAGCCTTATTCTCAAAAAATTGGCACTATATCACAAAAGACAAGTGGATTTTGCAAACCATAGGCCAAGGCTACCGGTTCCACTTCCACACCTTACCAGTAAAAAGAGGAATGCCATACCTGCCTCCAAATCAAAAAATAGAAGCTCTGCAGCAGATAGCGGAATTAACAAAGATGAGAGCTGTGGAAAGAGTACCAATGACAGAACAGGGCAAAGGATTCTACTCCAGACTCTTCCTAGTGCCAAGAAAAGAGAAAAACTGGAGACCTATTCTCGACCTGTCCATCTTAAACACATACATCATTGTCCCAAAATTCAAAATGCTGACCCTACAGCAACTTCTTCCCATGCTGGGCAAGGAGTGTTGGCTGGTAACTCTAGATCTCAAGGAGGCATACCTGCACGTCCCCATTCGACCAAATTGCAGAAGATACCTCAGATTTCTTGCAGGATCAGTGCATTATCAATTCTCAGCATTGCCCTTTGGCTTATCTACTGCGCTTAGAGTATTCACAAAATGCCTGGCATCAGTAATCGCTCACTGCAGAGTACAGGGAATCCAAATTTATCCATACCTGGACGACTGCCTGTTACAAGCGGACAACAAAAGCAAGCTGACAACAGATTTACAAAGGGTCATTTACTTGCTACAAGCCCTGGGATACACAGTCAATTTACAAAAGTCAAGGCTGTTACCATCCCAAACAAGGACTTTCTTGGGCGCGGAATTGGACACGGTAAAGCAAATGGCATTCCTAACTGCAGAAAAACAAAAAGAGCTCCCTCTTTACTTCCTGGCATTAACAAAGCAGAACAAACTAACAGCAAGAAAAGTTCTGCAGGCCTTGGGATTCATGGCATCATGCATAATCTTGGTCCCACATGCCAGACTGCATATGAGAAAGTTACAGTGGTACCTAAAGAATTTATGGTCTCAACACAGGCACAGCTTAGAAACAGAAATACCACTAATCCCATGCCTAAAACAGGAGTTCCTGTGGTGGGCTCAAGCATGCCAGTCAAACCCAGGCTTACCCTTCCACAACTTCCGAGCACGCCAAACCATCACAACGGACGCCTCAGACCTAGGATGGGGGGCGCACATGCTGGACAAATGCGTACAAGGACTGTGGACTCAGGACCAGCTGCACCTGCACATAAACCAAAAAGAAATGCTGGCAGTAAAACTGGCAATCCAAAAATTCAGACCATTCCTCAAGGAAGGCCATTTGATGATAAGGACAGACAACACCACAGTCATGTGGTACATCAACAAACAGGGAGGCACTCATTCATACCCCCTATGCAGAATGACTTTGGACCTTTGGAATCTGGCTCTCAGCTACAACATCCAGTTACAGGCAATATTTGTACCGGGAAAAGAGAATACCCTAGCAGACATTTTAAGCAGAACCACCTCGGATGCTCACGAATGGATGCTGCACCCGGACATCTTCAAGGCCATCACAAAGAAATGGGGAATGCCACAAATAGATCTATTCGCTTCCCCACTCAATCACCAGCTCAAAAAATTCTGCACAAGGACATTCCACCCACTTGCATGGAAGGTGGACTCTCTATCCTTCAGCTGGAAAGGCCTGACAGCATATGCATTTCCACCTCTTCCCTTGATGCACAAAGGTACTACTGAAAATCAAAGAGGAACGTCCAAGGATAATTCTGATAGCTCCGAACTGGCCAAGACAACACTGGTACCCATTGCTGAGGAGCATGTCTCGGGAGAAAATGTGGTCAATACCCCTGATGCCTCTGATGTTAACTCAGAACAACTACAACATCATACATCCAAACCTAAAAACCTTGCAACTGACTGCCTGGAACATCACATAGCAGCAACTAACCCAGACCTTTCCCAGAGGGTCAAAGACATTATCCTTGAAGCTCGCAGACCTTCAACAAGAAGGAACTATGCAGGAAAATGGAAAAGGTTCGTCATTTGGAGTACTGAAAGAGGAAAAGATGTGTCGAACATAGATATTGCTAACATTCTGGAGTACTTGGCAGAGCTTCTACATACAGGCCTGTCCTATTCCTCCATCAAGATACATGCATCAGCTACATACAGGCCTGTCCTATTCCTCCATCAAGATACATGCATCAGCTATTTCAGCAGAATACAGCTTTGATCCTCCTGTCTTTTCACATCCTCTACTCAGGCAGTTCCTCAGAGGGATCAAGAATGTAAAACCTCCTAGGAAACCACCATTACCAGCATGGGACTTGAACTTTGTACTAGAAAAGTTGACACTCCCTCCGTTTGAACCAGCAGCAACAGCAGAGCTACAACACCTGTCACGGAAAACTGCTTTCCTACTGGCTATTACTTCAGCAAGGAGGGTTTCGGAACTACAGGCCTTAATGGCAGTGCAACCCTTCCTAATCTTCCATCAAGATAGGGTGTCCATGAGAACTAATCCTACATTTATGCCTAAGGTGGTATCCAGAGTGTCTTTAAACCAGGCAATCCACCTACCTACCTTCTTTCCCAATCCACAAAACAGAGGTGAAAGAATGCTGCATACCTTGGATGTACATAGACAGTTACGCTACTACCTGGACAGAACCAAAAGTAACAGAAAAACTGACCAGCTTTTTGTAGCCTATGCAACAGGAAGGGAAGGAAAAGCAATTTCCAAACAGATAATCTCCAAATGGATAGGAAATTGCATAAGATTCTGTTACTCCTACCATGGAAAACCAATTCCACAGAACATAAGACCTCATTCTACAAGGGCTACAGCCACTACCACAGCTTTCTTACGAGGAGTGGCAACCAAGGACATTATTGAGGCGGCTACTTGGACCTCCGTGCATACATTTGCCAAGCATTATAATTTACCTCTATATTCTAGATCCCGAGCAGGGTTTGCCACTGCTGTACTGCAAGGGATCCTAACTACACCATAATTTTATTCCTCCTCCCTAGTTTTGGCTATGGTATTCTACCCATTTGTTATGACTGCAGATGCATCCATGAAGGACATAGTACAGTTTTGTACCTACCATAAATGTAGATGTCCGAACTGGATAGCATCTGCAGTCAGGATTACCTCCCTCCTTCCCTCTGTGGTACTCCTAGGGTATTTACCCTCCTAATAGCTAGCTGCGCCGGAGTCTCTTATGGTGTATTTGTTTGTATATATGTACATACATGCTTATTTTTTGTGTTTGCCTTCTACTATTTTGGAAACATTGGCATTTATCCAAAATTTAGCTTTCCAAGAGGGCAATTGGCATCTGGGGCAAGAAACACTGAGGAAAATGGCGTCGGCTGATGCCTTTATACCCGAAGACCAGCAGAGATGACGTCGGGTGAAGTGCGACATCAGCGGCCGGACCCAGACTTTGGAATCCGGCCGACCGAAGGGCTGCCTGACGACAGGACAACCCATTTGTTATGACTGCAGATGCTATCCAGTTCGGACATCTACATTTATGGTAGGTACAAAACTGTACTTTTTGACTGCAGCTGTATTAGCACTCTAACATCTACATTTATGGTAGGTACAAAACTGTACTTTGTGTGTGTTTGTGTGTGGGTCTTGGGGTTTAGTTACTGTTCCGTCCTTATGGTTGAACAGCCTAAAGTTTTTTTTAAAAAATGCACAGAGTGTGGTCACAAGCTCTCACCAGCCGATGGCCACATTCTGTGTGTTCTTTGTTTAGGGGTCTCCCATTTGTCAACCTCCTGCGACATTTGCGCGGGTTTTAACCCCAGGGCCTTGAAAGACCGTCGGGCTAAACTCGTGGCCAAGGGTCTGCTGCCAGCTTCTGCCCCTAGAGTCTGCCTCGGTCTCTGCTCCAGCCAGTGACGTCTTGCAGGCAGGGACTCAACCTCCCGCTCATCCTGCGGCCTCAGATTCGTTCCAGAAAGGTAGGGACAAGAGAGAGAGAGAGGGTGAAGCGCCACAAAGAGGGGGACAGGCCCAGGAAAAGATCCCCCTACAGGGAGTCTCTCTCCAGCCTCTCTTCTAAAGTCCCCAGGTCCCATTTTCCTCGGCTGTGCTCTCCCCGTTTTTCGCCGGAGCCGATGGAGCCCTCTGAGCCGAGGCACTCCCCTCAGATCCAGCCAAGACCCGCTTCGATCGCTTCTTCTTCAAGGTCGACAAGGAGTGTCTCCAACCTTGACATGGACAGGCTGATGAGGAGGTTCATCCAGATTCAGATGGGGGTCTTACTAGGTCCCTCTCCCATTGGAGAGGGTCCCTCTACAGCTCTGTTTCACCCAATCTCTCCTTCCCTGATCCGACCCGACGCTTCGGGGTTCTCTGATCTGAGGCCCTTTGGAGCTGTGGGTTCAGCGCAGATGGTTCTTGTTTCCTCTATGCCGATTTCGGATCCAGGAGACTCTCGGGGCCATGGTCAGGGAGTCGGACCCGAGGGTCGAGGTCATTCTCTTTCGGATCCCATCCTTGGTGCCCAGACTACCCTGCCTTCGGCTCCGATCCCTGTTTCGGACCCGGGGAGGGCCTCATCCTTACGTGTTATGGAGGTGGGCTCTCCATCGGCATTCGGGGCAGTGGAAAGGGTTCTCTCCCAGGGCTAGACCCCACAGCTCACCTACTCTGATCCTACCCAGACCTCTCTGCTTTCAGATTTTGCTCCCTTCACCGTGTCTCAGGGACAGCCCGTGCCAAAGCAACCCCAGGTTGTTCCCCTCAGGGGAACCCTCGGAGGCTTACGAGTCCTCTTCAGAAAGTCCCACTGGAGAGGAACCTCATAAACGCAAGTGTAAAAGGAGGTACTTGGACTCCCCTGAGTCCATTACCACTGACTCTGACTTGGATGAAGGCGAGGGTTCCCCCAGATCACCTCCCGAGGATGTCTTCTTCGGAAACGTTATGGAGATCCCCTGCCAAAGAGGAGGTTGGTCAGCCCCCAAACCCTCTATGGATGAGTCCATGTTTCTGGAGGCCTTTGGCGCGGGCCCATCTACCAGCTGACCCTTTGGTGGACCTCATCACCACTAGGGCATGGAAGGATCCTGACACCGTGGAGCCTATACCCAAAAGACCGGACAAAATTCTTTCCCCACTATCAGATAGGCAGGCATGGTCCAAAGGAGGCCCCTGTGGATGCTTTGGTGGTTGCAGCTGCCACAAAGAAGGAACTGGCACAGGAGAGTTCCTCGATCCACCCACCAGACAAGGAGTCCAGGTCGATGGATCATTTCGGGAAGCGTATGTACTCGTCAGCGACTTTTTCTATTCGTGCGATGAATTACTTGGCACATGTTACCCGACTGCAGCGTGATCTTATAACGGAACTGAGTCGCCCCCGGAGTCTGTCACAGCAGGACAAGCAGTCCTTTACTGGGAAGATGACTACACTGAAATCGGTGACAAATGCATCTATGCGTCTCCTCTCCCATGCTACGGAGGAAGCTGCTAGAGCTTCTTGTACAGGCATAGCCTTGAGGCGACATGCCTGGATCAGACTGTCAATTTGTGGACCCCTTTAAGGCGTCTTTTATTAATGCCCCTTTCGATGGATCATCCCTCTTTGGGAAGACAGTACGCGACACGCTCACCCAGAGTGAGAAGGATGGAAAGACTTTGTCTGCCATCGGAATCCGCTTCTCTAACCCCCCAGAGATCCTATTCCAGGAACCAAAAGGGGCAAAAGACGTGGTTCCGGAAATCACAGTCTTTCCGGGACACTCAGGACTGTTCGTCCCCCAGAGGCAGAGGGGGACAAGACTGGCGCCATCCCAGAGGGTAGAGGAGGTCCCAGAAACTTTGGGTCTAGGGAACCCTTTTCTGACAGGCCTGCACAGCAACCCTGAGGGGTTGCCCGACTGCTCTACTCTGGAGGCAGTAGGGGGAAGATTCTCCTTACATCCAGCGGCATGGGAGTCCATTACTACAGACCGCTGGGTGTTAAACATCATATCCAGAGGCTATTCTGTCCCTTTCATATCATCCCCCATAACTCTAGCACGCCTCTCAGATGTTCCAACTGATCACAGGGAGGCCGCAGCTTTACAGATTTCGAAACTGTTACAAAAACGAGCCATCGAACCGGTCCCCCCGACCAGTCCGGATCAGGCATCTATTCCAGGTTCTTTTTAGTGCCAAAGAAGACGGGGGACCTCAAGCCCATACTGGACCTGTCTATCCTCAACTTGTCGGTAGAGAAACAAAAATTCCGGATGGTCACTCTACAGTCCATTCTACCATTTCTAAGAGAATGCGACTGGATGTGCTCGTTAGACCTCCAGAACACTTACTATCATATCAAGGTCCATAGAAGCTCCAGGAGGTTTCTGCGCTTCTGGCTAGGGACCGGTCACTTTCAATTCAGAGCCCTACCCTTCGGTCTCACCACAGCCCCCAGGGTGTTCACCAAGGTAATGGCAGTCATAGCGACTCACCTGAGACTTCAGGGCATTCAGGTATTCCCCTACCTAGTTGACTGGCTCTTCGCTGCATCCACCAAATGTCTCTTGTGCCAGGCCCTACACTACTTTCTCGGTCTGGCTGACAAGTTAGGCATCACGATCAACCTGAACAAGTCCCACCTGGCTCCAGTTCAGGTCATAGACTTCCTCGGGGCACGCTGGGATACTATTCAGTCAAAGATCTTTCTCACCCCAGAAAGGATAAGAAATCTCAGACTCCACATGTCAGCTATCTCAGAGCACTCTGTAGTCACAGCAGGCAATGTTCTCAGGGCTTTGGGTTCAATGGCAGCTTCCATTTCCATTCTCCCTCTTGCACATTTTCATTTGAGAACCCTTCAGTGGAATGTAGCAGTTCAGTGGTCCTGGCTAGACCTTCCGATGACTTTCCAAATCCGAATCAACCAGACATGTAGAATGTCACTCCAGTGGTGGCTTCAGTCATCAGACATACTTGCGGGGCGCAGCTTTCTAGCCCCGCCGGCCCAAGCCACGGTGACCACGGATGCCTCCCAGCTGGGTTGGGTGGGCACTTCCTGGGAAGAACAGTCCAAGGCACGCGGTCCCTACTAGAGACCAAGCTACACATCAGTGTCCTGGAGATGAGGGCAGTGCTTTTAGCGTTGAAAGCCTTCCATCCTGTCCTACCTCCAGGGACAGTGGCCATTCAATCAGACAACATGGCAGTAGTCTGGTATATCATCAAGCAGGGAGGGACCCGATCCTACCCTTTTTGTCACGAGGCCATTAGAGTTTGGGAGTGGGCCATATCCACCAACCATTTTCTGATGATAGTGCATATCTCGGGACGCTCCAACATTTTAGCGGACAGTCTAAGCCGTGCAATCCTTCTGCCTTACGAGTGGTCTCTAAATCCATCGGTGGTGAAGAGAATTTTCCTCGTATGGGGTCAACCTTGCTGCGACCTCTTCGCGTCTCCTTCCAACACAACGTGCAGCAACTTCTTCGCTCTGATCCCCCCTCCAGGGGATGTCCCAAGGGACACACTAGTCCATGCTTGGCCTCCCGGGTTACTTTATGCTTACCCCCCATTACCTCTGATACCGAAGTTCCTTCAGAAAGCTTGCCGGTTGCAATGCAAAGTCATTCTCATAGCTCCCTTCTGGCCTTGCCAAGTGTGGTTTCCCTTCCTATGGTCTCACCTTTTGGCTCCTCCATGGACTCTAGATCCATGCCCTGATCTATTTGCTTATCCGTCGGCTTGCCCCTACCCAACCTGGACAGTCTCAAGCTGACAGCGTAGCTGCTCCAGTTTCCATGATCATCAGAACTCCCGGACTTTCATCCCCTGTTAAGAACATTCTGGTAGCATCTCTCAAAGCCTCCACTAGGAATCTCTGCAGTAGCAAGTGGAGACGTTTTTCCATTTGGGCCTCTCAATGCAATCAGATCCCTTTTACAGCCCCTATTCCAGTCGTTTTAGATTTTTTGGCTGGTCTCTTTCAATCGGGCACAAGTTCTTTCACCATCAAGGTTCAACTGGCTACCATCTCTAATTTCCATGTAGGCGAAAATAAGGTTGCTCTGGCCTCTGCCAAACTGTGTAAAGCGTTCCTAAAGGGCACCTTTCTCTTGCGACCTCCAGTTAGAGACAGTTCCTCCCTGGGATCTGACTTTAGTCCTTCAAGCATTGACCTCTCCGCCTTTCGAACCTGCTGGTTCAGTCCCTATGAAATTCTTGTCTTGGAAGATGGCATTCCTGGTTCCCATCACCTCAGCTCAAAGGGTTTCAGAGTTACAAGCCTTATCCTCTGTGCCCCCCTGTACAAACCCCTCCTTCCTTCCCAAGGTGTCCTCAGCAGCCAATATTAACCAATCTATAAATTTGCCAGTTTTCCTCCCATATTTCCCTACCGAAAGTCGGATCAACTGTCTCGTTTTCAAAACCATGTTAGGGCAAAGCAGTTTCGAAAGTGTCCTTAGCAAGGTGGCTCACTCTTTTTTGTATTGCACAAGTATACAAGGACAAAGGCTTATCTCCGCCTGGCTTACTGAAGGCTCATTTCACTAGATCAATGGCCACGTCTGCAGCTTTCTGGTCAAAAGTACCTTTAGATGATATCTGTGCGGCAGCCACGTGGGCCAATTTGCATACATTTATCTCTCATTATAAATTAGATTTGATCTCTAGAGGGAGAGCATCCTTTGGCTCTGCGGTGCTCAGAAATATCCTTCCATAAGGGCCTCCCAGGAATACTAGTAGCTGGGGACTCTGTCCCATATGTGCAGAAAGAATGAAGTTAACTACTTCAGATAAAGAAGTTATGTACTCATCATAATGTTCCATCTGAGTAGTTAGACTTCATTCTTCTGCACCTTCCCTCCCTCCATTTCTCTCACTATTCAGGTCTTATCCTGTTTGGATTGTGGGTTACGTTGCTAGTTAGTGACAGCAAACTCGATCTGGGGTCAGGAGGAAGTGATGTATTATAGGTAGGGGAGGAGCTTGGAGCTCGGAGCTGATGCTTGTAAAAGTTTTGCCAGTTCAGATCTGAATACCCATATGTGCAGAAGAATGAAGTCTAACTACTCAGATGGAACGTTATGGTGAGTACATAACTTCTTTTTTTCCCTTCTATGTATTTCTCAACCTTCACACAATTCCTCACTTTGCTCATGTGTGCTGCAGTCATTATGCTGTGACAGGTAAAGAATGGTAGCAATCTAGCAAGACTTGTAGAACTTTCAGAGGGTATCTCTTTTTGGCTAGTTAAGGGATGCTCTATCTCTGCTATTAATCCATTGGCAGTTTACTCAACCTAGTAGCTAAGGACTTTTGAGCATCAGGATATACAAAACTGTTTGTTTTTAAAGCTCTTATGGCATAGGCAGTTTTAGTCACAGATAAGCTTTCTAGCTTGGATGTTGCCAAAAGGAATTGAGTTTTCTATGCTTCATACACATAAGACAGCTAGAATGTTAGAATTTCTTTCCCTAGCATGGCTCATCTCACTGTTTGAATCTCTTTCTTTCCAATTGCAATAAAGAAGGATTCTGTTCGCCAGTTTGTTTATTTATTTTTAACATTACCTAAGGCAGTGTCATTTTTCTCATTATCCAAGTTGCATGTTTCTTTTAAAAATTGCGTGATGATCTTGAAAACAACTGGCAAACGTATCTCCCATACAAAGTTCCATCTGGAGTCTGTGAAATTTCATGAGATTGTATTGCATTGAAGGTGATCTGCTGGAGAGGGGGGTGCATGATTTAAAAGGTATATTACTCGTATATGGGCATTGTCTACCTAGTATATAGTCTGAGCTGACATGAATACCTTATGGTATGGTAGAAGATGATTTATATCAATCTGAGAAGCAAGTATACCCTTCGGGAGGGGAAGCTAGCACACTCAATACATCAGTGAAACTCATATCTATAAAAAGAATTTACTTGAGGGACAGTATTGCCTGCATAAGGTCACCCTGACTGTTCCATTTCCCTTCTAATTTGTACATCTCTTTCTAAAGGCCATCCAGTCCTGCACATTGTCGGTTCCATCCTGCCCTTAACCTGGAAGAATATGTACATTGGTTAATGGAAGTTTTAACCTGCTTTGTTTTAATCACTTATCCCCCTTTTGAATTAGTATGGCCACCCCCTTACATTTCTTCTTGCCACAGCTTCTGTAATAATAGCTAAGCCTTGAAGTTTCTCATGCCCTAACCGATCCAGGTGAGTTTCCTTGAGCAACAAGAATGCTGGTTTTCACCTCTTGGTGTGTGGTTATCTTAACCCACTTAACTATGTAGCTTGTCATTAAGAATATATAATTTGTTGCATAGCCGTCCCACCTGTCATGATATCCACATGTAATTAAATTCAGCTCTTCTATGCATTACATTTTAGACATCCACTGGGATATAAAGTGAATAAAGATTGCTAAATCAAAAAAAAAATATTTACACATGCAGTGCCATAGCTAAATCATATGTCCTGGGCAGTCTCGCACCCAGTGCCCTTCTCAAACAAAAGTTGAGGACCAAATAAAGGTCTTTCCATAACTGAGTACAAAAAAAGAAAAAAATTACTTCTGAACTATGGCAAGCTCCTTACTATAGTTACTGACTCGCTGTCAGCTTCTAAATGCAAACATGAATGCAGTAGTGGCAGTCATTTAAAGAATGTCAGTACTGTACTCGTCAAACCCCTAACAGGTTGTACCTGGGCTAGCTACTCCTTTTGCCCACTTTAGTTGTGGCTCTGGCAGTATGCAGCCCAAAAGGATTACAAGTACAGGAAATTAACATTTTCTGTTTAAACAAAGAATTTGTATACAAAACCTATTCATTTTAGTTTCCAAGGAGGAGTTAAATTGTCTATTAGGATGGGGGTTGTATTTTCCCATATATGTGTAACAACCAGGCTTAAAGAAATTGCCCGCCTTGGCTATGAATTTGTAAGGGATTTTCATCCCGGAGATCTGCAGTGAAGCCCTTCTAATTGCAGAACTCTTGCTAAAGACAACAGCGTGGATGTCTCCATCTAGGAATGAATTTGCTAAGGCAACCTTAAGTGGAATGCTGTCCTAAACCACTAGCACACTTCTAACTCAACAAGTGTGAATTTATACTTTTTTTGGGGAGGAGGGGACCTGCTTGCTGAGTTTGCCGGGAAGGAGAGGTTGTTGAACTGGAATTTACCCCAGCTTTAGGTCAAGAGTATTTCAACCAGCAGGTCTGCAGGCCTTCTGGTTTTCATTATATAGGTTGCTGAGGATCATGGTGTGTGTTTTATCATCTCGTATTCTTCTGTCAGTTTATATGCTGGTCTGAGCAAAGGAAGTGATGGAACAGGATGTGGTGGATGTTCCAGAATGGTTTATGCTAGCAACAGAAGTTAGCAGGAATGTGGTGCTGTCCTGAAAGATTACTGAAGGCTTACGTTTGTTGTCTGTCCGGTAAGAGATATTTTGTAATAATAATCGGTACCTGTTGGCAGAGTTGCCCTCTTATCTGGAGTTAATCTAGATTGCTACTTAAAAATAAACTGTTCTTTTGTACCACTTTTGGCCATATCTGAAATAGAGTATGTTCTGTATTCCACATTGTCTCCTAACTGGTGTATTGTACCTCAGACCTGTGCTATGAAGCAAGCACATTTGCCACTTTGTTCGCCAAGTGCTTTAGAAGGGTCATTTTGGGCATAATTAGCGTGATTGTTGCAGTAGAACTCAGCAGAGCTCTGTGCGTGAAAAGCCTGTTGAAAATGTGTTTGGTTTGGTAGCTCCACAGAAGTTAATCTTGCATGGTATTGTAGTGAAGCAGAATAGAAATGGACACGCAAGAAGCCTGAAAGCAGGATTGTGAGAACCGAGACAGTTATTATGGATAATTAAGTTCCTAGCACTTAGAGGTGACATTCTAGCAGAGGGTTATACTAAAGGCTGTTTATTTTTGTTGTTGTCTTGTAATATGTTCAAAATGCTGTCTAAAACACTTGTTAATCTAAAAGTAAATATTGTTGCTTGAAGATAAACTGTCAAAAAACATTGCTGATGCAGTCTTGCTTTTTACTTGACAGGTACTTGCCACCAGAGTGCTTTGTAGTTGGCAAAGAACCACCAAAGATTTCTAATAAAGTTGATGTGTGGTCAGTCGGTGTGATTTTTTTCCAGTGTCTTTATGGACGAAAGGTATTTTCATATGAATGGTTCTTGGTCCATTTTAAATATTTTGTATTGTTTGTAAACACAAGTATAACACACGTGTTTCTTTGGTAGCCTTTTGGTCACAACCAGTCCCAACAGGATATTTTGCAAGAAAATACAATACTGAAAGCTACAGATGTCCAGTTTCCTGTTAAGCCTGTTGTAAGCAATGAAGCAAAGGTAATGTACACAGCAGCTTAATTGCATAAAATTGCAGTTGTGATTGTATGCGTGTAAAATCCAAGATTGCTGTACATTTGTCAGTCTTTTCTTCTACTTTCCTTCTCTGTTAATTTCCCAGACTCTCAGATATGGGAAGACACTGTGGCCTTAAGATATTGTGGTAGTGAGGGCATAAATTCCAGGAGTTACTGCTTTCAGCTCATACACATACTGATTTTAGATCAACTTTTTGCTCTTGAATCATACCTAAAAATCTTTTACTTGGCTGTTTAGGTAGATTTCACGTGTTATTAAATGAAAATCAAAATGGAATTTATAAGAAACCTGAAGGTAGGCCATATTGTCTCTACATTACTGCATCACATAGTTATGGAAGAAGTAATTTGAAGGAAAAGCAAAATTACATTGTATTTTCTGGATTGATCTTCCTGCAGACTAAGAAGAAAAATCCTGTATGGAAGATACTTTGGTGGTCTTTGTCATGTTTTGGTAAGCTCTATAAAGGCTTTATCTGTTTTTTATAGAGGGATTGACTATTTTCATTATGCAGTGAAATCTTTACATCATCCAGTCCTTATCCTTCATACTAAAGGACTACTCATCCTAGTTAGCATTGAACCAGCAACCTCCCTCCTGGAGCTTCCGCTTCTACTCTAAATCCCACAGTGTGCCATGCCTCCTGCTGATCTGGTTTCTGATTTTTAGTAATCGAGAGTTGTTGCGTCAAACAATACAGCTGATAATTTCAGTAGCGTTTTTCTAACTGATTGATTATTTCCAGTTGTTGGAGTCTATCAGAATTAGTCAATGCATTTTTCAAAAGTTTTTTTTTTTATATAGTTTTTTGTCAGTTGTCTTTCCCTCTCCCCTTAGGCATTTAGGCCAAGTAGTTGGGCATTTTTTCACTATATTTTTTTATTGACATTTGTTAACCGGTTTGGTCCAACTGGACCAGTGGCCCATTTTCAGTGGAGACCCGAGGAGAAAAGCTCCAGATCACAAAAGTTTCATAATTAAAAAATAAAATTCACACTCAATAACATTACAGTACATATATTAGTACACACTTCAGGATAATACAAGGTTGGAATCCAAAAATGAAAATAAAAAAAATTAAAAAACAAGCACGTACTTCTTAAATTAAATAGAATATATAGATACATATATATATATATATATATATATATATATATATATATATATATATATATATATATATACAGATAGATAGATATACGTATATAGATAGATAGATAGATATATGTATAGATATATATATATAGATAGATATATGTATATAGATATATATATAGATAGATATATGTATATAGATATATATATAGATAGATATATGTATATAGATATATATATAGATAGATATATGTATATAGATATATATATAGATAGATATATGTATATAGATATATATATATAGATAGATATATGTATATAGATATATATATATAGATAGATATATGTATATAGATATATATATGTATATAGATATATGTATATAGATATATAGATATATTCGTGTTTCACTGTTGCAGTCATTACATTTGGGTAATCTGCTGGCAGGTTGCCCTCAGTCGGCCTGATTAACAAAGTCTTGGGTCCTGCGTCGGTTGCTGTCTCTTCTTCCATGACGACAGGTCATCAGAGGTATAAAACATGCAACTGTTGCCATTACATCAGTCTTTCTTGCCGTATGGTGCCCGAAGCAGAAGCATTTCGCAAGTGCCGGTCGGCCGACTCCTGAAATTTTTGTTTTTGAGTTTCAGATCCGAAGTCTTCAACTAAAAAGCTAAGTACCCCGTTGGGGAAACTTTTTCTTGCTCCTTACCAATGTCAGTAAAAGTTAATAATTGTATTACTTGTGGGAAGCAAATACCTCATAAGGATTTTCATTTGTACTGTATTCCTTGCCTAGGCCCTGACCACGACGTACCTTGCTGTCGGTTCTGTGATTTATTTAATCAACGCACCATTCGTCGCCGGTACATTTTTGCTTCTAAATATTTTAGCTCACGGTTTAATTATCCAGAAATGACGGTTAGCAATCCGACTACCGGAATACCTAAAAAACGCAAAGAAAAAGACAGAGACAGGCCGTTGAGGTCCAAAACTGCCAACGACGCTTCTCCTAAGCCAGTCACCAGTTCGCCTGTACTCAGTGAGGCGCTTTCACAGCCCCTGATACCCGCTACTTCTGATTCGCAGGCCTCTACTGAGACCAATTCGGAGTCCGGTATGCCGCGAGATGCTTCAATTATGGAACCCACGGATGTCTCTACCTTGAATGGGTCTGGAGCTGCTGTGTAGGCACTGGCTTTTGAGGGTGTATTCAGGCCTACAGATTTGTATATTAAACTGCCGCCATCTTCAATATTAAGGCCAAAATCTCCCTCTGTCTAAAAAAAAAAAAAATGACGCCTAGGCCACATGTCCAGGCCCCCTATGCCTAAAAAACAATTGATCAAAATGGCTAAAGATTTAATTACTCTCATCAGGGGTAGCCAACCCCCCCCCCCTCTCTAAGAGGCCTAGGCAAGAAATTGACTGAGTCTTCTGAACAGGATTCTATTTCTTCTGACTCTTGTAATGAACAGGAATTGTGTCTATACCTACTTATGTGGACTGAGGATTCCATTCCTTCTGCTTCTCCTCCTGAGGATTTTTCTTTTGGGGAAACTTTACATACCTTAAGGGAACATTTCCACTGGGAAAGTCAGGATTTTTCTGAATCTAAAAAGAGGCTTAGGGATTTTCTTCCTCTTTCTCAACATAGGCCTTTGGCTCTACCTCCTGTTCTAGACATTGTTGATGTGTTTTCAGAATCTAGTATGGCTCCTGATTCTCTGCGCCCGGCTCCTTGTAAGCCAGACAGAGATACTACAGGGTTCCTGACTCCCACAAATTCCTTTTCAAAAATCCTGTTGCGGATCCTGAAACCATTTCTCAGGGCCCCAAGGGCATTAAGGTGTCTACTGCTAAAAATCCTACCCCTTCTGATAGAGATTCCAGGGCGCTGGATAGATAGGGTAAGAAGGTCTACACTTCTGCAACCTTGGCAATCCGGGATTTAAACTGTCACTTCCATATGCTAAAATATCAGCAGCATATCATGGGACTGCTAAAACTGAAAATGATGTTGATTTCTGACTGTGTGGAAAATAAAATTTACAGGATCTGTTGCATTCAGCTGAACAAGTTGGAAAACATACTTTGCAAAGTGGTTTTGATTTTTTGGAGGCCTCTTGCAGGGCTCTGTAACTGGGTCTGTGCTAAGAAGGCATGCTTGGCTCAAAGAGCAATCTCTGCCTGATCATGTTAAAGCAAAATTGTTGGATGCTCCTTTACAACAGGACCGTCTCTTTGGTACAAAGGCTGAAGAAGTTCTAAAAAAGATGGAAGATCAAGCTAAATCTATGCAGACTGTGAAAGATTTCTTAGAAGTGCAACCTCCGAGATTTAGTAGGCACTGGCCTACTAAGAACTGGTCCTTTCCAGTTCCTTCAAGTCAAACCCAGACATTCCAAAGGCACCAGGTTTCAGTCCCAAGGGACTTTCAGAACAAAGCAATGGGGAGCCTCCTCTTCCAAATCTGGAAACAAGACACCTCCCTATGGTAAGCAGTCTCAATGACTTCCCTCTACATTTAGCAAGCACTTACCTTTTAGCCGCCCCTTTGGGGGGAAAACTGGCTCTTCATGCAAAAAACTGGCAAGTTATAACCCAGGACAAATGGGTTTTAAATATAGTATCCCAGGGATACAGATTTCATTTCCACACTTTGCCAACTCCAAACGAATGGCCAGACCTTCCCCCAAATCAATGGGCAGAGGCCCAGAAACAAGTACTTTCCCTCATGAGCATGGGAGCTATTCAACTAGTACCAGAAGAGGAAAAGGGACAAGGTTTCTATTCAAGACTTTTCCTGGTACCCAGAAAAGACAAATCATGGCGTCCAATTCTGGACTTATCTACTCTAAACACCTTTCTGGACATTCCAAAATTCAAGATGTTCACTCTTCACCAGTTACTTCCTATGCTAGGCAAAGATGCCTGGTTGGCAACTCTAGATTTAAAAGAGGCTTACCTGCATATCCCAATCAGGGAATCTTGCAGAAGATACCTCCGCTTGAAAGCAGGCTACTTGCATTACCAGTTCTCTACACTGCCCTTTGGCTTATCTACTGCGCCCAGGGTCTTTACAAAGTGCCTGGGTCCAGTAATTGCATTTTGCAGGCGAAGAAATATTCAGCTGTATCCATACCTGGACGATTGTCTAATTCAGGCAGAAAACAAGGACATTCTTCTAAAACATCTGGCGTTTGTAAAAAGGGTTCTAATTTGTCTAGGGTACACTATAAACGGAAATAAATCACAACTTGTACCCCCTCAGAAAATTACATTCCTGGGTGCAAGCTTGAATACAACTGCCCAGATTGCTTTCCTTACGCCAGAAAATCAGAAAAGCAAATTCATTTGGTGACTGACTTCAAACAGGTGGCCACAAAATTCCCTGCTTTCTGCAAGGCAAATACTGCAAGCCTTGGGGTTCATGGTCTCCTGCATTCTTCTAATTCCATATGCAAGACTGCATATGAGGAAACTTCAGTGGTATTTAAAAAGTCTATGGAATCAACATTGTCACAGTCTGGAAACAATGATTCCTATTATACCTTGCCTGCGCCTACAGTTCCTATGGTGGGCAGAGGCCTGCCACCAGAGCAAGGGACTGCCATTCACACCACTCCCTACATATGCATCAGACTATGCATGGGGTGCTCATCTGGCATGGAAGTGCATTCAGGGAAAATGGAGCCCAAATCAAATGCACCTTCATATAAACCAAAAAGAAATGCTAGCTGTACAGAATGCACTGACAGCTTTCAAGGACTACCTTCATCCAGGACAATTACTGATAAAGATGGACAGCACCACAGTTATGTGGTGCATAAACAAGCGGGGGGGGGGGGTACACACTCCTACCCCCACTGCAAACTAGCCATGGCATTGTGGAACACTGTCTTGAGCTATCAAGTACAACTACAAGCTCAATTCCTGCCAGGAAAGCTGAATACTCTGGCAGATGAACTAAGCAGAAATCTCATGGACCCACACGAATGGAAACTGGAACCAGATTTTCAACATGTTGACACAAATGGGGGGGGGGGGGGCCCTGACATAGATCTTTTTGCCTCACCCCAGAACTTTCAGTTGGACAGAGTTTGCACAAGAACACATCACAAAAAAGCCTGGAAAGTGGATGCTCTGTCCTTCAGCTGGAAAAACCTATCGGTCTGTGCTTTGTGCTCTCCAAAGTTCTACTAAAAGTCAAACAGAACAAACCAAACATGATTTTGATTGCTCCAGACTGACGTCGCCAACACTAGTACCCATTCCTGCGCAGTGTGTCACACACTTCACCTTGGCACCTGCCTCAGTCACCTACCTTACTGTCTCAGCAGAACAACCAAACTCTGCACCCTCAGCTCCAAACTTTGAATCTTGCAGCGTGGCTAATCACCTAAATGCACCCTTAGCGTCACTCAGCAAACCTGTGATGGATGTCATTTTGGAGGCGAGAAGACCTAGCACTAGAAAATCTTAAGCTGACAAATGGAAAAGATTCTGTTTCTGGAATCTATCTCAAGGGATAAGCACAGCAGTCCCCAACATTCCTCAGATTTTGCAATACTTAACTGAGATGCTACACAAGGGCCTGTCCTTTTCTTCCATAAAAATCCATGCCTTGGCCATTTCAGCTCATTACAACACAGAACCTCCCCTCTCCTCTCATCCTCTGCTAAAGCAGTATCTCAGAGGGGCCAAAAACTTAAGACCACCCAGGAGAGCTCCAACCCCTGCCTGGGACCTTCATTTTGTATTGGAGAAACTCACTCCCTCCTTTCGAGCCAGCTGCTACTGCAGACTTAAAATTTATTTTCTGGAAAACAGCTTTCCTTTTAGCAGTCACTTCAGCTAGAAGGATTTCCGGATTACAGGCTCCTGTGGCAGTAGAGCCTTTCATAATTTTTCATGCGGACAGGGTATCTCTCAGGACCAACCCATCCTTCATGCCCAAGGTGGTATCCAGTGTGGCTCTTAGTCATTCCATTCATTTGCCAACTTTCTTTCCCAGTCCACAGAACAAGGGGAAACGGATTCTGCATTCATTGGATGTACACAGGCAACTTAGATTTTACTTGAACAGGACTAAATCTCAAAGAAAATCTGAACAACTGCTGGTAGCATTGTGCTGCAGGGGCAGAGGGAAAGGCTATTTAAAAGCAAACCATTTCCAAATGGATAAGCCATTGTATTCGTTTCTGCTATAAGCACCATGGAAAAACTATCCCCCAGGGGATCAGATCCCATTCCACTTGGGCTGCATCTACTTCAACAGCCTTTCTCAGAGGTGTTCCTACCTGGGATATTCTAGAAGCTGCTACCTGGAGCTCAGTTCATACTTTCACCAAGCGTTATCATTTACCAGTTTTCTCTAAATCCAGAGCTGGCTTTGCCACTGTTGTCTTGCAGGGCCTTATAGCTGGTCCTAATGCTGTATAATTTCCTCCTCCCAACCATAGCTTTGGGAATCTTCCCAAATGTAATGACTGCAACAGTGAAACACGAAGAACATAGTACAGTTGTGTACACTTACCATAAATGTAGATGTTCGAGTGTATTCACTGTTGCAGTCCTGGTTACCCTCCAGCCCCCTGTTTTTCTCTGGCTATAACTTCTACTTTCTTTTACTATGCTTAAAAGGCCTTTTGGTGTATTTGCTTTTGTTTGGAGGTATATTTTTGTGTTTTTAAATTTATTTGCTCCCCATTTGGGGGGAACCTGACATTTGGGGCAAGAAAAACTGATGTAATGGCATCGGCTGCTTGTTTTATACCCCTGACGACCTGACGTCATGGAAGAAGGGACAGTAACCGGTGCAGGACCCAAGACTTTGTTAATCAGGCCGACTGAGGGCAACCTGCCAGCAGATTACCCAAATGTAATGACTGCAGCAGTGAATACACTCGAACATCTACATTTATGGTAAGTGTACACAACTGTACTTTAATTGCTGAGATTTTATCAGTTATTTAAAAAAAATCCACATAGGTTGTTGTATCTGTGTAACTGCTTACTTTAATAAGGAACCCAGAATATTTTTTGGTATTAGGGTGGAGGTTGCAATATAGCTGCTTTTTTGTAACCAGTTTTTCACACAGTTATTAGTGATTATTTTTTCCCATTCTGACCTTTCTTCAGGGAGATAGACAAGGATAAAGCCTTTGGATTTACAAAGTATGGCCAATGTGACTACAGTATTCTGTCACAGAACACTCGTAACTTGTGCAGTTTGTCTAGATCTGGAGCACCTTTAACAGGACTGTGATGTTTGTAAGGTAGTTGATTCCATTACTCTGTAGGGATGCCATAATAATTTGATCCATATGAGGCTTCTTCCCTCCAAGAAAAAAAAAGGACTGAGAGATGAGGAGAAGAGATGTTTTGAGGGGACCAGACTCAGTAACTGCCCCACTTTTCCTGATTCCCTAGAATCGGACCCGCCACAACTGAAAATTCTCATTTCCTTTGCCAGCTTCCCAAGCTTCCTTTTTCTGGGGTTTCCTAAATAGAGGTTATGGTAGTACCTGGCCTCTCTGAAGAGATTCAGTAGCCTTTTTTTTCTCAGAGAGGGAGTTTATCTATTTAAAATATTGGCCATCTTTAGCATTATTCTGTTTTGCCTCTGCTGCGTGCTCCCTATCTGACCCTCTCTTGGTCTAGAAGTCTATCCATTACGTTCACCAGGCAAGAGTCAACTGAGAGGAGTCATTGTGACAGCCATTAGGGTTTTTTGAGGCTTTTTCATGTTTTTCTTCCCGCTGTAACAGTGCATACACTCAGAGGCTGTGTGCATGAGATGTGCAGTGTACATCTGCAGAGGGTATCCTGTGATTCCGCATTGAGTGTTTCCTCCAAACAGCCTTGCCTGTTCCTCTCACAGTATGAGCAATGGTCTCTCCTGTCTTCACCAAGTAGATTATACAGCCATGTGTGCATCTAAATCTACACAAACCTTCTCCTGGGGAGGAGAGTAGGCCACACCCCTTCACTCTTTCTCCCTGTCTGGCTGCCCCACTCCCAGGTCCACTAACTGAAACCTGGTCGCCTAGGTTGCAGTTGGGATTGCATCCCTTTGTGCCATAGTGCCAGTGTCCTTTTCAGCACTTTCTTTGAAGTCTAAGTCATTTTTAGAGATCCGCTGCTCATGCCAGCTAGGACAAGATGATGTGGGCATTGGTTAAGACTTAAATTAAGGTGGATGTCCAGAATGCCCTCTGTTTCTAGGACTGACAGTCCCATTCCCACAACCTCATATGCTCCTTTCCCAGGCCTAGTGTCTGCATCAGGAATTTGGAGCAGAGGATTATCCCAATGCATCTGTGTCATGGCACCGGTGGAATGATTTCCATTTCCACTGACCCTTTTGGACAGTGTGGTCTTGAAACCCATTCTCTTGGTGCCATAGACTACTAGGTACTATGGGCTCATTGTTGAGGCTTTGGCAGCAAGGTAAGTCCCTATCCCATCAAAGCCATTCTTTGCATCAAGTCCTCAACATTTGTCCTCTTGAGGCTAAAATCAGTATTGGTGTCATTCAAAGAGGATACAATTGATATTGGCTTGGGAGGCGATGACAGACTTTCTTAACTGCTATGATGACTTTCACCTTTTCCCCAAGGCATTTGTATATTGGCTAAATACTTGTCCACCCTATAGTGAGTTTCTTAGGCAGTTTCAGTTTTCTAAAGTTTCCAGCATAAAACAGAATCCGAATAACATTAAGGTATTACTGCTGAACACTAGGAGCCTTAACAAAACTCCATTCCCTACAAGCATTCCTTATCCTGGAAAACATCAATGAATGAATGTAGCATCACAGAAATTTGGTTCAAGACCAATAAAAGCACTCTCAATAGTATTTCAGTGTCTGTAACACATTGCAACCCACTGCATTAGATGAAGGCGCTAAAGGCAGTGGTGTCTCCATATTCTTAGACATTTCACTTCCAGACTTGTTAGATAAGATAACCTAAATATGTTCTTTGTGTTTCACTGTTGCAGTCATCATTGCTAGTTAGCCCTCAGTCTGCCCGAATACTAGAGTAAGGGGTTTCCCTCCTGCATCGGCTGCCTGGTGTCTGAAGCTGACGTCAGGTCATTAGGGCTATAAAATGAGGCAGCCGACATTACACCAGTCTTTCTTGCCATGGAGCCTGAAGCAGCAACAGTTCGCAAGTGCATCTGTTGGCTGTTGCCAGAGTGAGGGAGTAACCGTCTAGAGCTAAGTACCCCATTGGGAAGCCTTTTCTTGTATTTAACCGATGTCAGAGAAAGTTAATTATCTCCGTTGTGGAAAATGGATCCCACACCGAGACTTTCATACCCTGTGTGTCACCTGCCTAGGCCCAGGCCACAGTGCCCTCGGATATCGGTTCTGTGCTCTGTTTAATGCTAAGACTATTAGGAGAAGGGCTGAAATTGTAGCTAGACACTTGAGCGACAGTATTTCTCACCGCAAAATGCCATTGGTCGGTCAAGCTGCTGCTGGTGAATTTCCAAAAAAGATAAGGAAAAGGATAGGCCTCAGAGAGTTAGGCCGTCTGACAATTATGATCCGAAGTCAGCTAGCCTTCCATCCATTAGAGGAGCCGAACTCAGTGAGGCGCCTTTGCAGCCCCTGATGCTAACCAAGGAACTGTTGCAGGCCTCCACCGAGACATGTTTGGAGTCAGTTATGCTGCCAGATCCATCTTCTCCTGCCGGTACATTGGCCTTCAGTCCGGTGGTTGGGTCTGAAGCTGCTTTGCAGGCACGGGCTTCTGTAGAGACCATTACCAACGACTGACGTTAGGCAGAGACAGATGACCACGCCGCCGGTTAAACTAACCTTCCATTAGGCCATTGAATCCACGAGGCCCAAGACCAGGACTACCCCTGAAAAGACCCCATCCCAGGGGCCCAGCCACTGACTTCCTTCCACCCAGCCTGCCACACAGTTGCAGCAGGTGCTCAGAATGGCAAAGGATTTAATCACTCTGATAAGAGTAAGCTAGCCTACCCAAGCCACCCCAGCCAAAAGGAAGAGTGACACTTCCCCTGAGACTCTTTCTGACCAGAAGTCAGAAGGGTCTGAAATAGAAGAGTTGGACACTGAAGAGCAGCCTTTTGCAGCAGTTGAGGACTCTGATGCCGAGGACCCCATTCCTTCTGCCTCCCCGCCTGAGGACCTCTCTTTCGGGGAAACTTTAAATTCCCTTAGGGAACATTTTCACTGTCAGGCACAGGATTACCCTCAGTCAAAGAAGAGAATGAGAGAGATGTCCTTCAAGGATGCATCTGCAGTCTTTACAAATGGGTTGTCCTGTCGTCAGGCAGCCCTTCGGTCGGCCGGATTCCAAAGTCTGGGTCTGGCTTCGGCTGGTGTCGCACTTCACCCGACGTCATTGCGGCAGTTCTTCGGGTATAAAGGCATCAGCCGACGCCATTTTCCCCAGTCTTTCTTGCCGCGTGGCGCCCGAAGCAGAAGCTGTTCGCAAGTGCCGGTCGGTAAGATCCAGAGATTACTACTACCGAATACTACTTCGAAGACTTCTATAAAGCTAAGTACCCTGTTGGGGACACTTTCTTGCCTCAGCCGATGTCAGAGAAAGTTAATAACTGTTTATCTTGTGGGAAACAAATACCTCATAAAGATTTCCACTCCTATTGCATACATTGTTTAGGCCCAGACCACGACGTAGCAGCTTGTCTAGCCTGTGCTTCTTTTAACCGACGGACGCTTAGACGCCGCTCGGACTTTGCTGAGCAGATTTTCGGCTCCGATTTTGCCTACATTATGCCGTCGGATCCTCCGACTACGCAAATAACCAAAAAGCGCAAAGAAAAGGACCGACACTCGCGGTCCGCGGTTTCGACCGAAACCGCGGTTAAGCAAACCACGAGTGTCTCGGTTTCGGCCGAAACCGAGCAAGCGGTTCTTTCTTCAGCCGATATCTTGCCTTCTACCGAGCCCTCTTCTATCCTGGTAGAAACGGCTTCTGAAATCCAACCTTCTGTTGCGATTTCACAGGATTTATCAGACACCATTCCCCTAGATATTTCTACCCCTGCACGTGGAGCTGCTAGGCCTCCTCCAGCTATGTCTGTTAAGGCCTTTGCCAGGGCTAAAGCAGCCAAAGCATCAAAACCTGTGCCTGCCAAGCCCCCCTCTCACAGGCCCAGCACCAGCTCCCATATGCTTTCTTTGGCAGAGGATCTCATCTCTTTAATCCGTGGAGCCCAGCCTCATCCAGACAGGGCCTCTCTCCCTCCTCCAGAAAAGAGGCCTAGAGCAGAGCCCCCTGAGCCAGTAGCCACAGATGATTCCTCTGATGACTCAGAACATACAGACCCTCCTGAGGCTTCTTATTCTCCTTACGAAGACTCTGATGCTGAGGAGTCCATCCCTTCAGCCTCTCCTCCTGAGGAATTTTCCATTGGGGAAACCTTGCATGCTATGAGGGAACAATTTCAGTGGCAGGGCCAAGATTTCTCAAACTCTAGAAAAAGGCTTAGGACCTTTCTACACTTGCCACAGCATAGGCCTTTAGCTATACCTCCAGTTCTATCTGTTGTTGATGATGCATTTAATGATGCTTGCACTGCTCCTGATACCTTACCTCCGGCTCCTGCTAAGCCCGATAGGTACTACAGGGTCCCGGACACTCATCACCACTTATATAAGGCCCCTTTTGCAGATCCAGAGACTATCTCCCAGGGCCCTAAAGCTGTAGCAGCTACTTCCTCTAAAAAACCCCTCCCCTCTGAAAGGGAATCCAGGTCCTTAGAGATGGGGTAAAAAAGTTTACACCTCTGCTACTTTGTCAGCTAGAGCTTTGAACTGCCAATTTCATATGATTCAATATCAAGAGTTTATGCTTGACCAGTTGACTAAAAAACTGTCCTCTGAAGAATCTTTAGATAAAAAGTATGTTCAAGAAATGTTACATAACATACAGCAGGTTAGTAACCATTCTTTAAAATGTGGCTATGATGCACTGGAGGCTTCCTTTAGATCGGCCATGACTGGCACAGTTATCAGGAGGCATGCATGGTTGAAAGAACAGGCATTACCAGACCATGTCAAATCTAAGCTTTTGGATGCACCTATGGACAAGGTCAATTTATTTGGTGCCCCCGCACAGCAGGTACTAAAAAAGATGGAAGAGAAAGCAAAATCTGTGCAAACAGTAAAATATTTCTTACAAGTTCAACCTCCAAGGTTTAGCAGGAATTGGTCCTTTCCGGACTCCTCTAAGGCACAAAGAGGCAGGAATAGGCACTCTAGAGGCAGAAACCAATCCAGGGGTGCCTACAGGGGTCGCCAGTGGCAGGGTAACAACCAACGAGGCACGGATACAGCCACCACCACTACAACAACTCAATCACAGTGACTTGGCGGTGGCACCGCCTACCAGGGAACAACTACAAGCACCCTTAGGCGGAAAGCTAACATTATTTTCAAGAAACTGGCACTGCATTACAAGAGAAAAATGGATTTTGCAGACTATAGACAAAGGTTACAGGTTCCATTTCCATACTCTACCAGGAAAGAGAGGAATGCCAAACCTACCACCTTCTCAAAGGACAGAAGCTCTAAAACAAATATCTCAATTAGGAATGCGAGCTGTGGAAAAGGTACCATTTATGGAGCAAGGGAAGGGATTTTACTCCAGGCTCTTCCTGGTACCAAGAAAAGAAAACAAATGGAGGCCTATTCTAGACCTGTCCGCTTTAAACACATTCCTCATTGTTCCAAAATTCAAAATGCTGACCCTACAGCAGCTTCTTCCCATGCTGGGCAAGGAGTCTTGGCTGGTAACTGTAGATCTCAAGGAGGCATACCTGCACGTACCCATAAGACCAATTTGCAGAAGATACCTCAGATTTCTTGCAGGATCAGAGCATTATCAATTCTCAGCATTGCCCTTTGGCTTATCTACTGCGCCCAGAGTGTTCACGAAATGCCTGGCATCAGTAATCGCTCATTGCAGACTTCAGGGAATTCAAATTTATCCCTACCTGGACGACTGCCTGATACAAGCGGACAACAAAAACAAACTAACAGAAGACTTACAAAGAGTCATCTACCTGCTACAAGCCCTGGGATATACAGTCAATACAAAAAAGTCAAGGCTGATTCCATCCCAAAGAATAACCTTTCTGGGTGCAGAACTGGACACATCAAAACAAATGGCATTTCTAACTGCAGAAAAGAAAGAGCAACTTCCTCTCTACTTCTTGGCATTAACAAAGCAGAGCCGTCTAACTGCAAGAAAAGTGCTACAAGCTCTAGGCTTCATGGCATCCTGCATAATACTGGTCCCTCATGCCAGGCTTCATATGAGAAAGCTACAGTGGTACCTAAAGAATTTGTGGTCTCAACACAAGCACAGCCTAGAAACCAAAATTCCAATGATCCCATGCCTGAAGCAAGAGTTCTTATGGTGGGCTCAGGCCTGTCAACCAAACACAGGACTGCCCTTCTGCAAAAGTCAACCAAGACAAACCATCACGACAGATGCCTCAGACCTCGGTTGGGGGGCACACATGATGGGCAAGTGCATTCAAGGCCTATGGACTCAAGACCAGCTGCATCTGCACATAAATCTAAAAGAAATGATGGCAGTAAAATTGGCAATCCAGGCTTTCAGACCTCTTCTCCAAGAAGGCCAGTTGATAAGGACAGACAACACCACAGTTATGTGGTACATCAACAAACAGGGAGGCACACACTCATACCCTCTATGCCGGCTGGCACTGGACCTATGGGATGTGGCTCTCAGCTACAACATTCAGTTACAGGCAATTTATGTACCAGGGAAGGAAAACATTCTAGCAGACATATTAAGCAGAACTACAACAGATGCCCACGAATGGATGCTGCATCCGGACATTTTCAAAACCATCACAAGAGAATGGGGATTACCACAAATAGACTTGTTTGCATCCCCATTCAATCACCAGTTGAAGAAATTCTGCACAAGGACTTACCACCCACTTGCTTGGAAGGTGGACTCCCTATCCTTCAGTTGGAAAAGCCTGACGGCATACGCATTCCCACCACTTCCTTTGATGCACAAGGTGCTTCTCAAGATCAAAGAGGAACGTCCGAGGATCATTCTGATAGCCCCAGACTGGCCAAGACAACATTGGTATCCACTGCTGAGGAGCATGTCCCGGGAACAAATATGGACACTGCCCCTGATTCCATTACTGCTGACACAGAACAACTACAACATTCTGCATCCAAACCTAAAAACTCTGCAGCTAACTGCCTGGAACATTACATAACAGCAATTAACCCAGAATTATCCCAAAGGGTTAAAGACATAATGCTGGAGGCTCGTAGACCTTCAACAAGAAAGAATTATGCAGCAAAATGGAAAAGATATCTCATCTGGAGTACTGCAAAGGGGCAAGATGTCACACTGGTAAACATAGCCAACATCCTGGAGTACTTGGCGGAGCTCTTCCATACAGGCCTGTTCTATTCCTCCATCAAGATACATGCATCAGCTATTTCAGCAGAATACAGCTTGGATCCTCCTGTCTTCTCGCATCCTCTGCTCAGACAGTTTCTGAGAGGAATTAAAAATGTAAAACCTCCCAGGAAACCTCCATTGCCAGCATGGGACTTGAACTTTGTGCTAGAAAAACTGACTCTTCCTCCTTTCGAACCAGCAGCTACAGCAGAATTGCAAAACTTATCCTGGAAGACTGCTTTCCTGCTGGCAATAACTTCAGCAAGAAGGGTCTCTGAACTACAGGCATTAATGGCAGTACAACCCTTCCTGATCTTCCATCAAGATAGTGTCCATGAGAACAAATCCTACATTTATGCCTAAGGTGGTATCCAGAGTCTCTTTAAATCAGGCTATCCACCTTCCTACATTCTTCCCCAATCCACAGAACAGGGGAGAAAAGCTCTTACATACCTTGGATGTACACAGACAATTACGCTACTACCTGGACAGGACAAAAAACAATAGAAAAACTGACCAGCTTCTGGTAGCATATGCAACAGGAAAAGAAGGAAAACCAATTTCTAAACAGACAATCTCCAAATGGATAGGAAATTGCATTAGATTTTGTTACTCCTACCATGGAAAGAAAACTCCAGAGAATATCAGGCCTCACTCCACAAGGGCTACAGCCACTACCACAGCTTTCTTACGAGGAGTGGCTACCAAGGACATTATAGAGGCTGCTACTTGGACCTCCGTGCATACATTTGCCAAGCATTATAACTTACCTCTATACTCTAGATCCCGTGCTGGTTTTGCCACTGCTGTTTTGCAAGGGATCCTGACTACACCATAATCTATTCTCATTGCCTCCTCCCCTAGTTTAGCTATGGTATTCTACCCATTTGTAAAGACTGCAGATGCATCCTTGAAGGACATAGTACAGTTTTGTACCTACCATAAATGTAGATGTCTGAGGTACTCCTAGGGTACTTACCAATCTTCAGCTAGCTTGGGGGGGATCTATTATGGTGTATTTGTTTGTATATATGTACATACATGTTATTTTGTGTGTTTGCTCTCTACTATTTGGAAACTTTGGCATTTATCCAAATTTAGCCATCCAAGAGGGCACCTGGCATCTGGGGCAAGAAACACTGAGGAAAATGGCGTCGGCTGATGCCTTTATACCCGAAGAACTGCCGCAATGACGTCGGGTGAAGTGCGACACCAGCCGAAGCCAGACCCAGACTTTGGAATCCGGCCGACCGAAGGGCTGCCTGACGACAGGACAACCCATTTGTAAAGACTGCAGATGCATTCCTCTCGGACATCTACATGGTAGGTACAAAACTGTACTTTCCTTGACCTGCCATAGCACAAACCTCTGGCCATTCCCCCAATCCTGGATGTGGTGGAGGACGTCTTCTTGGAATCTGCACTCACACTGGACTCTCTCCCCCCTGCCCCCAGGAAGCCAAACAGGTATAGGGTGCAAGGCACCCACAAGTATCTTTTTAAAAACCCTCCATCTGACCCAGAGGTCATTACTTAGGGTCCTAAGGGGGCTAGGGCTAGCGTCTCAAAAAAAAAACAGCCCAACTGATAGAAAGCTGAGCTTTAGACAGACTAGGAAAGGTCTACACTTCTGCTACTTTAGCCGTTAGATCTCTGAATTGTCAATTTCATATGCTCAGACACCAACAAAATGTGCTGGAATTATTAAAAAAAAGTCCACCTTACGAGACAGCAGTACAACCAGGGAACTAGTGGATCTTATATTTTCTAGCTCCCAGGTAGCCAAGCATTCCCTGCATTGTGGGGGTTTGATGCCCTAGAAGCTTTTAGCAGGGCTGCAGTATCTGGTTCAGTGATCAAGAAGGTATGCTTGGTTAAGGGAACAACCATTGCCTGACCAGGTAAAGTCCAAGTTATTAGACACCCTTCTGGATAGGGACCAGCTGTTCGGACCTAAAGCTGGTGAGGTTATTAAGAAAATGGAAGACAAGGCCAAGTCTATGCAGGCTGAATGATTTTTTGCAGGTACAGCCTCCCAGGTTCAGTAGGATCTTTCCCACAAAGCACTGGTCTTTTCCTACCCAGACAAAACCTGTGCAGAGGGAGGGGTGCAGGGACAGGTCTTCTAGGCACTAGTTACAAAGCTAACGGAGATCCAGACAATGGACTACTACAGCGTCTAGGCAAGTGAGTTCTAAGCCCACTCCCTTCTCCAAGGACTCGCAATGACTCTCTCCCCTCCCCTCTGCCCCCCAGAGAGACTAGGAAGAAGACTTTCCCTCATCCTAGAGAAATTGGCAGGCCATCACCTCAGATCTATAGGTCCTAAAAATTATTACCAGTGGGTACAGATTCTCTTTCAAGGAAAACTGGAGATGTTCAGGTTTCCTGGATGTACCAGCAAATCAGAGGGCAGAGCTTTGTGCCCAAGATGCCATGGCACCTGTACCAAAGGAACAAGCTGGAAAAGGGTTTTATTCCTGACTGTTCCTGGTACCCAGAAAGAAGGGCACCTGGCACCCTATTCTGGACCTATCCACTTTGAATCTTTCCCTCCTGCTCCCACAATTCAAAATGCCAACTCTACAGAAGTTTTTGCCAATGCTGATACCACATGCTTAGCTAGTGACCCTAGATCTGAAGGATGCCTACCTCCATATCCCCATAAGGAAGTCCCTCAGGAGTTTTCTGCACTTCAGAGCAGTGTCAGAACACTTTCAGTACTCTGCTCTGCCCTTTGGTTTAGCTACTGCTCCCAGAGTCTTTACCAAGTGCCTGGCCACTGTCATTGCCTTTTGCAGACAGAAGAGCGTACAGATTTATCCCTACCTGAATGACTACCTCATCCAGGTGAACACCAAAGATGGACTCCTGCAGGGCCTTACTTTTTTTCAGACTCTACTAACCTCCCTGGGATTCACAATCAACCAGAAGTCCCAACTTCACCCCACAAGAAGGTAAACCACCTTGGGAGCTCTACTGGACACATCAACACAAACAGCCTCCCTTCCTATGGAGAAGCGGAGCTTCCTTCCCTCTTACTTTTCCCAGCTGGCCCACAGGACCCACCTCACAGCAATGAAATTCCTGCAGGCGCTGGGGTACATGGCCTCCTGCATCCTGTTGGCACCCCTAGCCAGACTGCACATGAGGAAACTGCAATGGTACCTCAGGAACCTTTGGTGCCAACACTCAGTCACTGGAACACCAGTTTCCCCTGATTCCTTGCTTAAAGAAGCTCCTATGGTGGTCAGAGGTGTCTACCCTGAACAAGGGTCTACCCTTCATCACTTTTCCCCAGGCCCACATCGTCAGCACAGACGCTTCAGACATGGCCTGCTCCTATGGTGGGCAGAGGCGTCTACCCTGAACAAGGGTCTACCCTTCATCACTTTTCCCCAGGCCCACACCGTCAGCACAGATGCTTCAGACATGGCCTGGGGGGCACACCAAGGAAGTATGTGCACTTGGGGCATTTGGGAACAGGAGCTTCAGTGCCTCCATATCAACCTAAAAGAAATGCTAGAAATCCTAGCTTTCAAGGATCACCTGAGACCAGGATTGCTCTTAATCAAGACAGACAACACAACGGTAATGTGGTACATCAACAAGCAGGGGGGGGGGGCACTCACTCCTACCCCCTGTGTCACTTAGCTATGCAAATCTGGAAGTCAACCTCAAATCTGGGACTGCATCTGATAGCTCACTGTATCCCAGGGAAGAGAGTACCCTGGCAGACCAGTTAAGTAGAAACCGCCTGGATCCCCATGAGTGGCAGCTGCACAGGAGGACCTTTCTCAGCATCAGGAAAAACTGGGGGAACCTGGACATAGTCCTTTTCACAACCGCAGAGAACCGCCAGCTAACCATGTTCTGCTCCAGAGAGTTCCATCCAGAAGGATGGAGGGTGGACTCCCTCTCCTTCCACTGGGGCAACCTGTTTGTGTATGCATTCCCTCCCTTGCCCCTGATTCCCAGGGTACTTCTCAAGATCTGGGAGGAAGTGCCAAAGACTATTCACATTGTTCCAGACTGGCCCAGACAGCAATGGTACCCCTTGCTCTTCAGTCTGGACAAAGAGCCTCCCTTGCACCTGCCTCTCAGTAAACCTAACTCAGGAGACAGGGATGGTATTGCATCCAAACCTCCCCACACTCAAGCTGTCCGCATGGCTTATACCCCAAAGGCAGATGACACTACACGCTTAAGCAGGCAGGTTTTAAATATTAAGGAGGCCAGAAGGCCCAGCACCAGAAAATACTACTCCGCCAAATGGAAAACCTGGCATTGGTTCTGAACTACCTGGCAGAGCTCCAAGAAAAGGGATTGTTGTACTCCTCCATCAAGAAACATGCCTCAGCTATCTCTGCCTATATCTAGTCGGATCAGCCAATATTTTCTCACCACGTGTTAAAGCAGATGTTCTTCGTGTTTCACTGTTGCAGTCATCATATTTGGGTAATCTGCTGGCAGGTTGCCCTCAGTCGGCCTGATTAACAAAGTCTTGTGTCCTGCGTCAGTTGCTGTCCCTTCTTCCATGACGTCAGGTCATCAGGGCTATAAAACATGCAGCCGACGCCATTTTCATCAGTCTTTCTTGCCACGCGGTGCCTGAAGCAGAAGCAGTTCCCAAGTGCCGGTCGGCCAACTCCTGAAATTTTCATTTTCGAGTTTTAGAACCGAAGTCTTCATCATAAAGCTAAGTACCCCGTTAGGGAAACTTTTTCTTGCTCCTTTCCAATGTCAGTAAAAGTTAATAATTGTATTACTTGTGGGAAGCAAATACCTCATAAGGATTTTCATTTGTACTGTATTCCTTGCCTAGGCCCTGACCACAACGTGCCTTGCTGTCGGTTTTGTGCTAAATTTAACCAACGCACTATTAAGCGTCTGTATATTTTTGCATCTAAATATTTTGGCTCAAGATTTAACTATCTAGAAATGACGTCTCTTAGCAATCCGACTACCAGAATACAGAAAAAACGCAAAGAAAAAGACAGAGACAGATCGTCAAGGTCCAAAACCGACTAAGCTTCTCCTAAGACAGTCGCCGGTTCGCCGGTACTCAGTGAGGTGCTTTCGCAGCCCCTGATATCCACTACTTTTGATTCGCACGCCTCTACTGAGACCCATTCAGAGTCTGGTGTGCCGCGAAACTCTAAGTATTGAACCCGCGGATGTCTCTACCTTAGATGGGTCCGGAGCCGCTGAGCAGGCACCGGCTTCTGAGGGTGTTTTCAGGCCTAAAGATTTGTATATTAAACTGACGCCATCTTCAAAACCTAGGTCAAAATCAACTTCTATGTCTAAAAACTGAAGCTTGGGCCACTTACACAGGCCCCTATGCCTAAAAAACAAATGATCAAAATGGCTCAGGATTTAATTACCTTGGTCAGGGGTTCCCAACCCCCTCCTGCTAAGAGGCCTAGGCAAGACACTGATTATGAATCTTCAGATCAGGTTTCCATTTCTTCTGATCAGGAATTCTCTATTCCACCTTATGTGGACTCTGATGCAGAAGAATCCATCCCTTCTACTTCTCCTCCTGAGGATTTTTCTTTTGGAGAAACTTTGCATACCTTAAGGGAACATTTTCATTGGGAGAGTCAGGATTTTTCAGAATCTGAAAAGAGACTTGGGGATTTCCTTCTTCTTCCTCAGCATAGGCCTTTAGCTATACCTCCTGTTCTAGACATTGTTGATAATGTTTTCTCAGAATCCAGCATGGCTCCTGAATCCCTGCCTCCGGCTCCTAGTAAGCCAAACAGATATTACAGGGTTCCTGACTCCCACAAATTCCTTTTTAAAAACCCTACTGCTGACCCTGAAACCATTTCTACTGCTAAAAATCCTATCCCTTCTGATATAGACTCCAGGGTGCTGAATAGATGGGGTAAGAAGGTTTAGACGTCTGCAACCTTGGCAATCAGGGCTTTAAACTCTCAATTTCATATGCTTAAATATCAGCAACATGTCATGGGCTTACTTAAACAGAAAATTATTTTGATTTCTGACTGTGGAAAATAGTTACAGGATTTATTGCATTCAGCTGAACAAGTTGGAAAGCATACTTTGCAATGTGGTTTTGATTCCTTGGAGGCCTCTTACAGGGCCGCTGTAACTGGATCTGTGATAAGAAGGCATGCCTGGCTCAAGGAGCAAAATCTGCCTGATCATGTTAAAGCAAAATTGTTGGATGCTCCTTTACAACGGGACCGTCTATTTGGTAATAAGGCAGAAGAAGTTTTGAAAAAAGTTGGAAGACAAACTAAATCTATGCAAACTAAATTTCCTGCAAGTGCAGCGACCCAGGTTCAGTAGGCACTGGCCTACTAACAATTGGTCCTTTCCATTACCCACCAGAGCTGCTCAGGTCAAACCCAGACACTCCAAAGGCTTCAGGTTTCAGTCACAAGGAACTTACAGAACAAAACAATTGGGTGCCTCCACCTCCAAATCTGGAATTAGCAAGGCACCTCCCTACAGTAAACAGTCTCAATGACTTTCCTCTGCCATCTCCAAGCACTTGTCTTTTGGCAGCCCCTTTGGGAGGAAAACTAGCATTTCATGCACAAAATTGGCATCTAATTACCCAGGGCAAGTGGGTTTTAAATATAGTATCCCAGGGATACAGATTTCATTTCCACACGTTGCCAATCCCAAACAGATGGCCAGATCTGCCTCCAAATCTGTGGGCAGAGGCCCAGAAGCATGTTATATCCCTCATGAATATGGGGGCTTTTCAACCAGTACCAGAAAAGGAAAAGGGATAAGGTTTTTATTCAAGACTTTTCCTGGTACCTAGAAAAGACAAATCATGGCATCCATTTCTGGACTTGTCCATTCTAAATACATTCCTGGACATTCCAAAATTCAAGATGCTGACTCTATAACAGTTACTGCCTATGGTAGACAAGGATGCTTGGTTGGTAACTCTAGACTTAAGAGGCTTACCTGCATATCCCAATCAGGGAATCTTGCAGAAGATACCCCCGCTTCAAAGCAGGCTATTTGCATTACCAGTTCTCTGCACTGCCCTTTGGCTTATCTACTGCACCCAGGGTCTTCACAAAGTGCCTGGCACCAGTAATTGCATTTTGCAGACAAAGAAACATTCAAATTTATCCTTATCTGGACGATTGTCTAATTCAGGCAGAAAACAAGGACACTCTTCTACAGCATCTGGTGTTTGTAAAAAGGCTTCTAACTTGCCTAGGGTACACCATAAATGAAAAGAAATCACAACTGGTACCCTCTCAAATAATCTCATTCCTGGGTGCAAGCTTAAATACAACTGCCCAGATGACACCTCACGCCAGAAAAAAAAAAATCCAGTTGATAACTTACTTCAAACAAGTGGCCACAAAAACCCAGTTATCCGCAAGACAAATTCCCCAGGTCTTGGGGTTCATGGCTTCCTGCATTCTACTAATTCCATATGCAAGACTGTATATGAGGAAACTTCAATGGTACCTAAAAAGCTTATGGAGTCAACATTGTCACAGCCTGGAAACAATGATTCCTTGCCTGCAGCAAGAGTTCTTATGGTGGGCAGAGGCCTGTCACCAAAACAAGGGGCTGTCATTCATTCCACCCCTTGCCACCCAAACCCTGACTACAGACGCATCAGATTATGCTTGGGGGGCGCATCTGGCAGGGAGATGCATTCAGGGCAAATGGAGCCCAATTCAAATGCATCTGCATATCAACCAGAGCTAGCTGTACAGAATGCTCTGACAGCCTTCAAAGACTTTTATCCAGGACAACTACTGATAAAGACGGACAACACCACAGTCATGTGGTACATTAACAAGCAGAGTGGTACCCATTCCTACCCCCTTTGCAGACTAGCCATGGCTTTGTGCAACACAGCCTTGACTTTACCAAATACATCTACAAGCTCAATTCCTGCCAGGAAAGCAAAATACTCTGGCAGATGACCTAAGCAGAAATCTTATGGACCCATATGATTGGAAACTGGATCCACAAATCTTCAGCATGTTGACACGCAAATGGGGGAGCCCAGACATAGTTTTGGGGTGAGGCAAAAAGATCGATCAGTTGGACAAATTCTGCACAAGAATCCATCACAAAAAGCTTGGAAAGTGGATGCTCTATCCTTCAGCTGGAAAAAAACGATCAGTCTATGCCTTTCCCCCTCAACCTTTGCTCTCCAAGGTATTACTAAAAGTCAAACAGGAAAAAACAAAAATGATTCTGATTGCTCCAGACTGGCCTCGCCAACACTAGTACCCGCTCCTGCGCAGTATGTCGCACCTTCCTCCATGGTACCTGCCTCAGACACCTTATCTACTGTCTCAGCAGAACTGTCAAATTCTGCACACTCTGCTCCAAACTCTGAATCTTGCAGCATGGCTAATCAACTAATTTCACCAGTTACATTTCTCAGCATACCTGTGGTGGATGTCATTTTGGAGGCTAGAAGGCCTAGCACTAGAAAATCTTCTGCTGATAAATGGAAAAGATTCTGTGCCTGGAACCAGGCACAAGGAATAAGTACAGCAATTCCCAATATTCCTCAGATTCTGCAATATTTAACTGAGATACTACACAAGAACCTATCTTTCTCTTCCATAAAAATCCATGCCTCTGCCATTTCAGCTCATTACAACACAGAGACTCCCCTCTTTTCTCATCCCCTGCTAAAGCAGCATCTCAGAGGGGCCAAAAATGTAAGACCTCCCAGGAGAGCACCAACTCTGCCATGGGACCCCAGTTCTGTGTTGGGAAAGCTCACCCTACCTCATTTTGAGCCAGCTGCTACTGCAGACATACAATTTCTCTTGGAAGACACTTTTCTTTTAGCAGTCACTTCAGCTAGAAGGATTTCAGAACTACAGGCTCTCATGGCAGTGGAGCCTTTTATTATTTTCTACCTGGACAGGGTGTCGCTCAGGACCAATCCATCCTTTATGCCTGAAGTGGTATCTAGTGTGGCTCTTAATCAGACCATTCATCTGCCAACATTTTTCCCAAATCCACAGAACAAGGGGAGCGGATTCTGCATTCATTGGATGTACACAGACAACTAAGATTCTACTTAAACAGGACAAAATCTCTAAGAAAATCTGAGCAACTACTGGTGGCATTTGTTGCAGGGGCAGAGGGAAAGGCTATTTCAAAGCAGACTATTTCAAAATGGATAAGCCATTTTATTCATTTTTGCTACATGCATCATGGTAAACCTGTTCCCAAGAGGATCAGATCCCATTCCACCAGGGCTGCATCTACTTCTGCAACCTTTCTCAGAGGGGTTCCTACCAGAGACATTCTAGAAACTGCTTCTTGGAGCACAGTTGATACGTTCACCAAACTTTACCATTTACCTCTCTTCTCTAAATCCAGAGCAGACTTTGCCACTGCTGTCCTGCAGGGCCTTATAGCTGCTCCTAATGCTGTATAATTCCATCCTCCATCCTCCCAACCATAGTTTTGGGATTCTTCCCAAATGTAATGACTGCAACAGTGAAACACGAAGGACATAGTACAGTTGTGTACACTTACCATAAATGTAGATGTTAGAGTGTATTCACTGTTGCAGTCCTGGTTACCCACTCGCCAGCCCCCTACTTTTCTCTTTTTGTATCTCTTCTTTCTTTTACTATGCTCAAAAGCCTTTTTGTTGGAGGTATATTTTTTTGTGTTCTAAATTATATGCATTTATATATATATATATATATATATATATATATATATATATATATATATATATATATACACATATATATGTATATATTGCTCCCCATTTGGGGGTCACCTGACATCTGGGGCAAGAAAATCTGATGAAAATGGCGTCGGCTGCATGTTTTTTTACTCCTGATGACCTGACATCATGGAAGAAGGGACAGCAACCGACACAGGACCCAAGACTTTGTTAATGAGGCCGACTAAGGGCAACCTGCCAGCAGATTACCCAAATATAATGACTGCAGCAGTGAATAGACTCTAACATCTACATTTATGGTAAGTGTACACAACTGTACTTTCCTTAGGGGAGTGACCCACATCAGACCCACCTAGAAGGCCACTTTCTCCAGTGTGAGATCTAAACTTTGACCTGGAAAATTTGACTTTGCCTCCTTTAGAGCCAGCTGCTTCAGCAGACCTGAAGTACCTTTCTTGGAAAACTGCCTTTTTGCTGACCATCACCTCAGTCAGGAGAGTTTCTGAGCTTCATGCTCTTATGGCCACTGATCCCTTCATCATTTTTCATGCTGACGGGATGTCTCTTAGGACCAACCCCTCCTTTATGTCTAAGGTGGTCTTGAATGTTACCCTCAACCAGGCCATCAATCTCCCTACCTTCTTTCCCACCCACCATAATAAAGGGGAAAGAATTTTGCATACCCTGGATGTGCAGTGACATTTGAGATATTACCTGGATAGGACCAAGTCATTCAGAAAAATCCTGACCAGCTAATGGTCTCTTTCGCTCTTGGGGTAGAGGGGAAACCCATATCCAAGCAGACAGTTTCTAAATGGATCTCACTTTGCATCCATTTTTGCTATTCCTTTCATGGAAAGAGTCCTCCCAAATCCACCCGATCGCATTCCATTAGGGCAGCCTCTACTTCCACTACCTTCCTGAGAGGGGTTCCAACCAAGGATATTTTGGAAGCTGCTACCTGGACATCCATCCACACAGTCACCAAACACTACCAGCTGGCTACCTTCTCCTGCAGGGCATGCTGTCATCCCTTGAAATGGTGCAACCGTGGAGTTTTGCTCCTTCCCTCCACCTTGTTTCTCAGCTTTGGGAATTTCCAACAAGTGATGACTGCAACAGTGAAACACAAAGAGCATAGTGCAGTTGTGTACACTTAACATAATTATAGATGTTAGAGCATATTCACTGTTGCAGTCCTGTTTCCCTCCCACCATCCCCCTTTTTCTCTTTCTTGGGGGCTCCTACCTATTTGGGGCAAGAAAAACTGATGTAATGGTGTCGGCTGCCTCATTTTATAGTCCTGACATCAGCTTCAGACACCAAGCAGACGACGCAGGAAGGAAATCCTTTACTCTGGTATTCAGGCTGACCAAGGGCTACCCAGTAGGGATAACCCCATAAGTGATGACTGCAACAGTGAATACACGAACATCTACATTTATGGTAAGTGTACACAACTGTGCTTTCGTACACCTCCAACTTACTATTAATAAAACCCCTTAACATATCCTAGCTAACTGTAGGACCCCTCTCTGTCCCCTTTGGCCCATACTACCTACCTAACTAGTATGGAGTCCCTGTGTATTTAAGCCAGATACCATTCTCCAGAGGGATTTCATTTACCCACCCCTCCATATATCCTTAAACATGTGCCTTGAAAATTTTAAACTTCAGTATAAACTCTGTAGACCAGTTAGTCTGCCTTCCAACTAGAGGTAACAAAATTTTGGCTTTTGTCCTACTTCCCACCAAATGTAATGTCTTCCTGATAAAATCAAACCATAAATAAGTTGCTTCAACATAGGAGTGAAGCAGCTTCCAGCAACTCAGAATTAATCAACTAAAACTGAGTGATGACCTGGCTATATTCAAAAGCCACTTCCATCTTGACAACCCCACTTGCAAACTCTGCACGTGAGTGTTGCTGCAAAGGCACATCTGTCCCCCTCAGAAATAAATACTTCATATTCAAAAGTAAAGCCCCTGTAGTGGAAACCTTATATAATCAGATGCTGTAGTAAAAGAAAAAAATCCTCCTTTAGAAAAGTTACTGTAACAGTGAAGGAATGCAAATCAGTGCACATATCACATATCTAGACATCACAAAGGCATTCAGCACTATCCCACACTCTGGTATCTTTAACGATTTATGTTTAGCTTCGAGAGTTTAATTATGTAACTCATTGGATAGCAAATTGGTTCACAAGTAGAATCCACAATACAAGAGTGGGCATCTCCTCCTAAAAACAGTCTCTAGTGGTATGCCCCAGGGTACAGTCCTTGGGCCACTGCTGCTTGGCATTTACTTCTCAGTGGTCAAAGCTAATGTTAAGGATTCATCACTGACCAAGTTTGCAGATGATTGCACATATGGTGTTCTAAACTCCCCCAGACTTCACAATGTTCTTTCAAGAAGACCTGTTAAAAGCAGTTGGTGTCCAAACCGTGGACTAAAATTAAATGCCAAGAAATATGGAATCGTAAAAACGGAAGTAAATCCATCAGTCATCTGCTGGAGTTACTGTATAAAATCATGGATTTTATTCAAAGAAAGAAAATAAAACCATAAAAGCAATGCTAAAGCATAGATGAGTGCTTTTGGGCCTTTCTAAACAAGTGCTTCATCAAATCTAAAGACTGTTGCAAACAAACCATCTTGTAAACACATTTACCTCACCAAGTCACATGATCTAAGAATTGTTCTTAAACGGGCAGTCCCTTCCTGCCATATGGATGTAATTTTAGACTCCACTTCATATCTTTACATTGTTTTATTTCTTAGATCACCCTTTCTATTGCTTGGTGTAAGTCATTCCAGAACTAAAAACTTAAAAGTATGACTGGTGTCATTCTCTAGAACATTTGTATATAGTGCATTACAAGCATCATTCTTCATGATGTCATTTGAATGTTCTCGAATTCTGTCTTTCAAACATCTGTTCATCTTGCCTACAAAGTAGGAGTCGCATTTCACACCGAATGACAAATATACTACATTTTGACTTCTGCAGTTTGCATAAAAACAAAAGATAGCTGTTCTTACTCACTGGATGTACATAGGAATCACTACTATGAATATATTTGCACATGTTGCAGTCTCTACATGGAAATGTACCACATTTACCAGAAACAGAAGCCTTCTTATTAGTACATTTATAACACGGCAACTGTTTTAATGATGTATTGCTCTTATAGCAAAACTTGGGTTTATTACCAAGTGCTGACCTATACCTAATATCAGAAAATAAGTAGTTGCCAGTTTTTCCTAAATAATAGTGCCGATAGTTTGAACATTTGTAGAATAAGTCATGCACATTGTCAGAGCCTCTTGCATCAGAGATATTTCTTTCATTGTTAAATACTCGGAGAAGTAAGGTTTAGCAACATCCCTCCTGTGTTGGAGGACGTAGTCACAGGCAGCCTCGACCTCCACATTGTGGTAGCCTCTACATTTAAGTAATTTTCAAGGTTCTTAAATGCTTCATACATAATTCTATCATCAGCACTTAAATGTGCATATCTGTAGAACTGTCCTTTTAGCACATTAGTGTGTACATGTTTTGGATGTATGCTTTTATGATGTAAAACTTTATTCTTACTGTAGTCTTGCTTGTAAATTTTGGTAGTTATTGCATTTTCGTTAATTGTTAACTCCACATCCAGGAAATCAATAGATGCAGAAGAAGAGGTCAGAGTAAATTGCAGAAAACTAGTTGTGGAATGTAAGTACTGAGCAAATTTGTGTAAAGTTTCCATAGTGCCTGACCAAACAGAAAACGCATGGTCAACAAACAGTCCATAAAAGGGGATACAAGAAAGAAATAACCTTGATTGAATATGTAGAGGTGCTCCCAGTATACCAACACTATATTTACATAACTGTCTGCTGATAAATATAGCTTATCATTAAATATAAACACATTATTGCTCAAAATGATGTGAAGAAGTGAGTAGGCAAGCTGTATCTTATCAGTAGTAGAGCCTGAATATTTAAGCAAGAACAGCTTGGCAAATTTTATGTCTGCATCATTAGGGATAATAGTGAAGAGTGATGTGACATTCATAGTTACCAGTACACAGATGTTCTTCATGTTTCACTGTTGCAGTCATCACATTTGGGTTATCTGCCTGCAGGTAACCCTCAGTGGGCCTGAATACCAGAGTCTCTGGATTTCTGCATTGGAAGCTGTCGCTTCTTCCATGACTTCAGGACATCGTGGGTATAAAACATGCAGCCGACGCCATTACATCACTCTTTCTTGCTGTGCAGTGTCCGAAGCAGCAGCAGTTCACAAGTACCAGTTGGTCGCCTTCTGAAATTTTAATTTTTTGAGTTTCAGACATCTGAAATCTTCTAAAAGATAAGTGCCCCGTTGGGGATCCTTTTTTCTTGCTCTAACCGATGTCAGGAAAAAGTTAATTGTCTTGCCTGTGGAAAGCAAATACCTCTCGGAGATTTTCATTCTTACTGCGTCATATGTTTAGGCCCAGACCACAATGTTCCTCGCTGTCGGTTTTATGCCTTGTTTCAACGCCCGAAAATATTCATCGTTGGGCTATTTTTGTCGCTAAATTCTTTCGCTGTCTTTCTTCGTATTCAGAAATGGCTCCGATAAGCCACCCGACTACCGATCTTCTGAAAAAACGTAAGGATAAAGACAGACCGCATAGGCCGGTACTCAGTGAGGCGCCTTCGCAGCCCCTAATTCCTGCGTCTTACAGATTTGCAGGCCTCTGCTGAGACCCTTTTGGAGTCTGGTATGCCGCGAGGTGCTTCTTTGACTATGGAACCTGTGGATGTCTCTACCTTGGATGGGTCTGGAGACGCTGTGCAGGCACAGTCTTCTGAGGGAGTATTTCCACCTTCTGATGTTCATATTAAACTGACATCTTTGTTTTTTTACTAAAACTACCAAGTTCCTCAGGCCCAGAGTTCACACTTTGCCTAGAAAACCGACAACCAAAGCGCATGCTGAAACTCCCATGCCACGGAAACATATGCTTAGAATGGCTGAAGACCTTATAACCTTAATTAGGGGAAGCCAGCCTTCCCCCTCTATAAGACAAAGGATTGAATTTCCTTCTGATTCTACAGACAGTGAGCCTGATGACTCTGATCCCTCTGATTACCAGGACAGTCCCTTATCTACCTATGAGGATTCAGATGCAGAGGATTCCATCCCCTCTGCCTCCCTTCCAGAGGACTTTTGTTTTGGTGAAACCTTGCTTACCTTAAGAGAGCATTTCTGCTGGGAATGCCAGGACTACCCGCAGTCCAAAAAGAAACTCAGGGAATTTTTAGACTTGCCTCAGCACAGGCCACTAGCGACTGTTCTGGAGATTGTAAATTATGTTTTCTTGGAATCGAGCCTTACCTCTGATACCTTGCCTCCAGCAGCCAGGAAACCTGACAGGTACTACAGAGTACCTGACTCCCACAGGTTTCTCTTTAAGAATTGTACTGTGGATCGAGAGACCGTTTCCCAGGGACCTAAAGACATTAAGGCTACAATAGCCAAAAGCCCTACCTCTTCGGACAGGGACTCTAGGGCTTTAGACAGATGGGGTAAGACAATATACACCCCTGCTACTCTTGCCATCAGGCTTTAAATTGCCAATTTAATATGTTAAGGTATCAGCAACATATTATGGAGCTAATTAAACAGAAAATGATGTTGATTCCTGATTGTACAAAACATAAAGATTTACAAGAGTTAATGCATTCTGCTAACAAAGTTGTAAAACATACTTTGCAATGTGGTTTTGATGCCTTAGAAGCATCTTGCAGGGCTGCCGTCACTGGGTCTGTTCTTATAAGGCATGCTTGGCTTAAGGAACATATCTTGCCAGACTGTGTCAAAGCAAAATTACTTGATGCACCACTAAATCAAAAATGCCTGTTTGGCAGTAAAGCAGAAGTCGTCCTCAAAAAGATGGAGGAAAAAGCTAAATCTATGCAAACTGTTAAGTATTTTCTACAGATACAGCCACGTAGATTCAGTAGGCATTAGCCTTCTAAAAACTGGTCCTTTCCAGTCCTTCTCAGCCCTAACCCGGGGCAGCATAGCACCGCGATTACATTCTCAGGGTATGCACAGATCTAAGCCATGGAGGGTTCCCACCTCTAAAATAGGTAGTAAGCCAACATCCTATTCTAAAATCTCTCAATGACTTATCCTTAATTCTTCCAAGCCTTGCCCAAGTACTTGTACCCTTAGGAGGAAAACATGCCCTACATGCAAAAAACTGGGAGTACATCACCCAGCAGAGATGGGTGTTGAACATTGTATCCCAGGGATACAGATTCTACTTCCGCTCACTGCCAACCCCAACCAGATGGACAGACCCCCCCCACCCCCAAACCAGTAGGCTGAGGCCCAAAAGCACGTACGTTCTCTTTTCAGTATCAAGGCTATTCGACCTGTCCCAGCAGAGCATAAGGGACAAGGTTTTTACTCTAGACTAAACAAAATGAATCCACTTAGCCTTGCCAAAGTCCTGCGAATCCAAAATAAGCAAAACAGAAGAAAAGATGGCAGGACACTGCTGCTGCTCAATAAAACTTTTAATAAAAACTTTAAAACAAGTAAACGAAGTAATCCAAATGCAGACAAAATGAAAAAGGTTAGCTGGTTACACCCTCCATCAGACAACAAACACTGCATGCACATTCGTTTTAAAAAGAGTCACAACCAATGAAAACCTTATAGGTCAATGAAACACACGCCTCTTCAGGAGTGTGGGTTTTAAAGGAATAACATCATTTAAACCTGGGGGTAGGTGTGCCATTAAGTCTATAATCCATTTAGTTTCATCCAAGGCAGTCTGCAGCCTGACATCCCCCGATTATTCATTCTAATGTTAACAATCACTCTAAATGAAAAGCTATGCTGGATGTATGCATATATGCCTATACAAGGCGTTGTCATCCCTATTCCTTATACTTCCTAAATGTTGTAGGATTCTCACCTTAAACATATTTGTGGTCATGCCCACATAGAAACTGGGGCATTTTGTGCATTCAGCCAAATAGACCACATTTGAGGTCCTGCAAGTGGCTCTACCCTTAAAACAACATTCTTCCCGGTGGTTCTATGTATGAAGTTAACCTCTTTATTGCTAAAGCTGCACGCTTTACACGCACCACATGGAAGTGTACCTGCCCTGCTCTTAAATGGCCTGCTCTCAGAGAGACTATTCTCCTTACATAAAATGTCACTCAAGTTCTTATTCCTTCTATATTGAAAATAAGGTCTGTTATCAATTAGCCCCTTTAAACTGGTATCACTGGTGAGGATGTTCCAGTTGTTGTTAACAGTTCTACAGATGTCACTGATGTTGCTCCCATAGGTGAACAACAACTTGGTGCCTCTCTGTATGGTGGTATCCTGCACGGTCACTACGGGAGCCTGGGGCTGATTCCTATTGAGCCAAGGTCTGGATTTAGTCTGTCTATGGATCTTACCATTATCTATAACGTTCCTTACCATATTCTTCCCATAGCCTCTCTGCTCAAAGTGCCCCGTTAGATTCACTAACTCTTGTTCAAATTGCTTGTCATCTGTGTTAATCCAGGAGACACCACTCACTTGCCCTCTAACAATGTTTGGGAAAATGTGGCGAGGATGCATGCTGTCGTAGGACAGCAGGGTATTTTTCCAACAGTCTTTCTTGTGTAGGCTGGATGAAAAGCCTACTTGTTGTTGTGTGACCCTCACATCTAAAAAATCTATGGAGTGGTAAGATGTGTTCGCACTAAACTTAAGGAAGGTGGTGGTAGTATGTAGGTATGACAAAAAACTGTTAAACTTGTCATATTCTCCATTCCAAAGAATAAAAATATCATCTACAAATCTAACATACATCAAGATGTGATCCTTCCAAGTAGCATTTCCCAAAATATTCATCATTTCCCATTTTGAGAGGACAAGGTTCGCATAGGTATTGGCACAGGGTGTGCCCATGGCTACACCCTGTGCTTGCCATACGGAGCCGGCTCCCAGAAAAACATTATTGTCCAGCACTAATGTTAACAGATCCCTAATGAGTTCTATTTTGTTCTCAGTGACACCCAAACCTGTCAAAAGTTCAATTATAGAGGTAATACCATAATCATTGTTGATCACTGTAAAAAGACTGTTAATGTCTAGTGTCACCATAAGAACATTATCTACACTGGCAGGTTTGATAACGTTCCCCAAGATCTGTAAAAAATGCCCTGTGTCTATCAGGATGTTATCCATTTGTTGGATATAAGGTTTTAATAAAAAATCTATCCATATGGAGACATTTTCGGTTACCCATCCCCTGCCCGAAACAATCGGCCTAAGGGGTGGGTCATTCAAACATTTGTGCAATTTGGGTAGTGCCTTAAATATTGGGATTACTGGTTTCTCTATCAGTAAAACTGATAAGTCTCTTCAGTGATACTAAAGTTGTTCTTCAGGGTATTTAACTTCTTATGTACTTTATCAACTATATGTTTTACAGATACAGGATTAATCTCTATATAAGCCATATCATCTTGTAGCAAATGTTTTATTTTGTCATTGTACCATGTAGTGTCCATTAAAACAATAGCTCCCCCCTTATCCGCCTTTTTTATTGTTATGGAAGCGTTGTTAGCTAATCCCTTCAAAGCTGTGGTCTGCTCTGTAGTTAAATTATAATATTTGGAAAAGAGACCTTCGGTATAATACTTGGCCATATCTTTCTCACAAGCACTCAAAAAAAGGTGTAAGGTGGGTGAAAGCTGTGGTATAAATCCACTTGCTTTTTTAGGTACATTACAGTTAGATATATCATTACCAAACATGCTCTTCAGCATCAAGTTTCTACAAAATAACATGATGTCAGTAATTACCTCATTATGCATACAAGGATTGCTAGGCACAAAAGTTAGTCCCTTGTTCAAGACGAACAACTCGTCCGTGGTTAGACAGTGTGATGATAAATTATAAACAATGTTATTACAGAAGCCAGGAGTCATTGGAGAATCCTTCTCCTCTTCCCAGCCTCCCTGTCGCCGCTCTGTCATCTTCTGCCCGCGCCTCTCTTCTTGACGGGCCGTAAAGTTCCAAAACGCCACGTCCCTGCGATGCCTTGGGCCATGCTCCAGTCCCTGATGTAACCTCTTCCATATCTTGTGCAACAATCGACAGGACATCGTTCTCAGCCGTTGCAGAAGATGTTCCGGCTTCGGTCATGCACTGCTGCCCAGTGCTACGCAAGCCGGCACTGTTGGTATCGATGTCCGGGATCAAGTGAGTGGAAAAAGTCCCGTTGTCAATGTCACCTCCCTGTGTGTGGTGAACGGGGGGTGAAAGTGGATCAACTGTGTCAGCAATGGTGTTACGTCGTCCGTTGATGACGTGAGCAGGCTCTGTATGTCCTGCTGTGACGCCTGCTGCCATTGGCAACCCTGCTCGTTCTCTGGAATCCCTGGAATGCCCAGTGCGTTCTGTAAAGGTGTGTGTCTCTCTCAACCGTTCATCTTGTGCTCTGGAATCCCTCTGATACCGTGGATTTCTGGGCCAAACGAAGATATTTCCTTTAGAGAAATCCTCATGATCCCTCTTGATTTTATTTAACTTATCAAGACGTAATTTCTCGGCATTGTCATGAAGTGCTCCGCATATCTGTTGTAAGCGTTGCTTACTTCTAGAGTCAGTAAAGTCACCCTCTAATTTGCACAGGAGGAGCTTCACCTCCTCATTTAACTTTTCCATTTCAGGTGCAAAGAAGCTGATAAGCAGTTCCATGTACTTAAAACTGGTGTCTATGTTTAGTGCCTGCCATTTAGCCAGCAATTCAGGGAAACTATCTCCTTGTGCCGGCATACACATGCCTCTCATGCCTCTAGGTACAATGCCATATTCAAGGCAAGCTTCAAAATGAAATTTTTGCCACTGCAAACGTTGTAATTTATTCATTTTAAAGTTCAAATCTTTCAACAAGTCCTCAAATGTTTTATCAACAGGTGCAGGCATGTCATTACTTCCTTTTCTATTTTTAGCTGTATCAAAACCCAAGTTAAGAAGCGGATTTAAAAAAGGTGTAAGAAGCTTCTTGGACCAACAACCATTTATCGGTCCAGATTCAGAAGCTCCAACAAGGGGGTTATTCAACTCACCCATAGTATCAGCAGCATGCATGGCTTGTAGGAAAAAAGACAGCACCAAACAAAACAAATCCACTTAGCCTTGCCAAAGTCCTGCGAATCCAAAATAAGCAAAACAGAAGAAAAGATGGCAGGACACTGCTGCTGCTCAATAAAACTTTTAATAAAAACTTTAAAACAAGTAAACGAAGTAATCCAAATGCAGACAAAATGAAAAGGTTAGCGCCGGGTTACACCCTTCATCAGACAACAAACACTGCATGCACATTCTTTTTAAAAAGAGTCACAACCAATGAAAACCTTATAGGTCAATGAAACACACGCCTCTTCAGGAGTGTGGGTTTTAAAGGAATAACATCATTTAAACCTGGGGGTAGGTGTGCCATTAAGTCTATAATCCATTTAGTTTCATCCAAGGCAGTCTGCAGCCTGACATCCCCCCCCTGATTATTCATTCTAATGTTAACAATCACTCTAAATGAAAAGCTATGTGTTGGATGTATGCATATATGCCTATACAAGGCGTTGCTGTCATCCCTATTCCTTATACTTCCTAAATGTTGTAGGATTCTCACCTTAAACATATTTGTGGTCATGCCCACATAGAAACTGGGGCATTTTGTGCATTCAGCCAAATAGACCACATTTGAGGTCCTGCAAGTGGCTCTACCCTTAAAAACAACATTCTTCCCGGTGGTTCTATGTATGAAGTTAACCTCTTTATTGATAAAGCTGCAAGCTTTACACGTACCACATGGAAGTGTACCTGCCCTGCTCTTAAATGGCCTGCTCTGAGAGACTATTCTCCTTACATAAAATGTCACTCAAGTTCTTATTCCTTCTATATTGAAAATAAGGTCTGTTATCAATTAGCCCCTTTAAACTGGTATCACTGGTGAGGATGTTCCAGTTGTTGTTAACAATTCTACAGATGTCACTGATGTTGCTCCCATAGGTGAACAACAACTTGGTGCCTCTCTGTATGGTGGTATCCTGCACGGTCACTACGGGAGCCAACAGCTGCTTCCTATGCTGCTTCCTATGCTAGCCAAGGACTCCTGGCTAGCTACCCTAAACTTAAAAAGAAGCTTATCTGCACATCCCCATAAGGGAATCTTGCAGGACATACCTACGTTTCAGAGCAGGCTCTATACATTATCAGTTCTCTGCACTTCCCTTTGGCTTATCTACTGCGCTCAGGGTATTCACAAAATGCCTAGCTCCAGCCATTGCATATTGCAGGCAGAGAAAAATTCAAATTTACACATACTTGCGTGGTTGCCTGATTCAGGCGGACAGTCAGGAGTTGCTACTCCAGCACCTGACATTTGTAAAGAGGCTTCTAACTTCACTGGGGTACACCGTCAATGAAAATAAATCACATCAGGTACCCAGCCAACAGATTGTATTCCTGGGAGCAAGCTTGAACACAACTTCCCAGATGGCATTCCTCACTCCAGAAAAACAAATGTATTTGACAAACTACTTCAATGTACTGGCCACCAAAACCCAGCTATCTGCAAGAAAAATACTGCAAGCCCTAGGGTTCATGGCCTCTTGCATTCTAATTTTTTATGCAAGACTGCATATGAGGAAACTTAGTGGTACTTAAAAAGTCTCTGGTGTCAACCTTCTCAGGACCTGGAAACAATGATTCCTGTCGTTCCTTGCCTAAGGGCAGAGTTTCTTTGGTGGGCAGAGGTCTGCTACCACAACAAAGGACTCCCTTTCACTCTACCCCCGTCACCCAAACCCTAACAACAGATGCATCAGACTATGCATGGGGGGCTTACATGGCAGGACAAGGTATTCAAGGCAAATAGAGCCCGAAGCAAATGCTATATCAATCAAAAAGAAATGTTAGCTGTACAGAATGCTCTGACAGCCTTCAAACGCTTTATTCTTCCAGGGCGACTATTGATAAAGACAGAGACAACACCACAGTTATGTGGTACATAAGCAGGGGGAACTGATTTCTACCCACTCTGCAGGTTAGTCATGGCTTTGTGGGACACAGCCTTGAGCAACCAAGTGCACCTGCAAGCTCAATTCCTGCCAGGCAAACTAAATTCACTGGCAGACAACTTAAGCAGAAATCTAATGGACCTGCACGAGTGGAAACTGGAACCCAATTCATTCAAGCTACTGATCCACAGGTGGGGGGGCACCAGAGGTGGACCTCTTCGCTTCCCCTCAGAACTTATAGTTGAGCAAATATTGCACCAGAACTCCCCACAGCCAAGCCTGGAAAGTGGATGCTCTGTCCTTTACATGGGAAAACCTCTCAATCTATGCCTTTCCCCCTCTGCCCCTCCTCTCGAAGGTTCTACTAAAGATCAAACAGGACAAGCCAAGGACAATCCTGATTGCACCAGACTGACCATGTCAGCACTGGTACCCACCTTTGCGCACCTGCTTCAGACCCCCTCCCTGCTGTCCCAGCAGGAGGGCCAGATTTTGCATCCTCAGTTACAAACCCTGAACCTAGCAGCCTGGTTCATTCCCCTTAAACCCTCAGTAAACAGGTACTGGATGTCATCCCTTGAGGCAAAAAGGCCTACTGCTAGAAAATCCTATTCAGAAAAGTGGAAACGATACTGTTCTTGGAGCCAGTCTCAAGGAATGGGCACAAATGTGCCCAGCTTACTTCGTATACTAGATTACTTAACAGAAATGTTCCACAAAGGCCTATCCTTCTCTTCAATTAAGATTCATGCCTCTGCTATCTCAGCTCATTATAATACTGAGCCACCCTCTTCTCTCATCCTCTGGTCAAACAGTTCTTGAGAGGAGCCAAAAATTTAAGACACCCCCCCCCCCCAGGAGAGCTCCCACTCCAGCCTGGGGCCTTAACTTTGTATTGGAAAAACTCACGCTTCCACCCTTTGAACCTGCTGCTTCAGCAGAGTTAAAATTCCTCTCTGGGAAAACAGCATTACTTCTAGCCATCACTTCAGCAAGAAGAGTGTCTGAACTGCAGGCCCTTATGGCCATGGAACCCTTCATTATCTTACATGCGAACAGGGTTCCCTCAGGACTAACCCATCAATTATGCCAAAGGTGGTACCTAGTGTGGCTTTAAACCAATCCATTGATTTGCCAACCTTTTTCCCTAATCCTCAGAATACAGGGAAAAGGATCCTGCACTCCCTGGACATGCACAGACACCTTAGGTTCTATCTGGACAGGACTAAACCTTTCTGCAAATCTGACCAGGTGATAGTTTTGCTACAGGGGCAGAGGGCAAACAATGTCTACATGGACAGCACACTGCATCCATTTCTGCTGCAAACATCGTGGGACACCTGCCCCACAGGAGAGCAGAACACATTCCACTAGGGCTAGGTCAACCTCTACAGCATTTCTCAGGAGAGTCCCTGCCGAGGACATCCCGGAAGCTGCAACCTGGAGCTCTGCACACACCTTCACCAAGCATTACCACTTACCTGTCTTTTCTAAATCCAGAGCTGGATTTACTACAGCTGTCTTACAGGGCCTGCTTGCCAGCCCTAATGCTTCTTGACTGCCTCCACCCATCCTCAGATTTGGGAATCAACCCAAATGTGATGACTGCAACAGTGAAACACGAAGAACATATTACAGTTGTGTACACATACCAGAAATGTAGATGTCCGCGTGTATTCACTGTTGCAGTCTTGGATGTCCTTCATGGATGCATCTGCAGTCATAACAAATGGGTTGTCCTGTCGTCAGGCAGCCCTTCGGTCGGCCGGATTCCAAAGTCTGGGTCCGGCTTCGGCTGATGTCGCACTTCACCCGACGTCATCTCTGCTGGTCTTCGGGTATAAAGGCATCAGCCGACGCCATTTTCCTCAGTCTTTCTTGCCGCGTGGCTCAAGCAGAAGCTGTTCGCAAGTGCCGGTCGGTCAGATCCAGAGATTACTACTACCGAATACTACTCAAGACTTCTAAAAGCTAAGTACCCGTTGGGGACTCTTTCTTGCCTCAGCCGATGTCAGAAAAAGTCAATAACTGTTTAACTTGTGGGAAACAAATACCTCATAAAGATTTCCACTCTTACTGTTTGCCTTGCTTAGGCCCAGACCACGATGTAGCAGCCTGTTCGGCCTGTGCTTCCTTCAACCGACGAATGCTTAGGCGTCGGTCGGAGTTTGCTGAACAGTTTTTCGCTCAGATTTTGCGACATTATGCCGCCGGATCCTCCGACTACCCAAATTGTTAAAAACGCAAAGAAAGGACCGACACTGCGGTCCGCGGTTTCGCCGAAACCACGGTTAAGCAAGCAGTGTCTCGGTTTCGGCCGAAACCGAGAAAACTGGTCAATCTTCAGCCAAATCCATGACTACTACTGAGGCTCCTGTTACCTTATCTGAATCAGCCTCAGAAATTTTGCCTACAACTGTGGTTCCTACTGATCTATCAGACACCATCCCCTTGGATATCTCTACCCCAGCACGTGGTGCTGCTAGGCCTCCTGCAGCCATGTCTATTAAGGCCTTTGCCAGGGCTAAAGCAGCCAAATCAGCTAAATCAGTGCCTGTTAAACCACCCTCACTCAGGCCCACTTCTAGTTCACAAATGCTTACTCTGGCAGAAGATTTAATATCCTTAATTAGGGGATCCCAATCTCACACAGACAGGGCCTCTCAGCCCCCAGAAAGGAGACCTAGAGCAGAGCCCCCCGAGCCTGTGTCTTCTGATGATTCTGCGGATGACTCAGACATTACAGACCAGCCAGAGGCTCCTTTTTCCAATTATGAAGATTCAGATGCTGAAGAATCCATTCCAGCTGCCTCTCCACCAGAGGAATTCTCCTTTGGGGAAACCTTACATGCCATGAAAGAACAATTCCAATGGCAGGGACAAGATTTCTCAGATTCAAGAAAAAGGCTTAGGACTTTTCTGCACTTACCACAACATAGGCCCTTAGCTATACCTCCTGTCCTATCTGTTGTGGACGATGCATTTAATGATGTCTGCACTGCACCTGATTCTTTACCTCCAGCCCCTGCCAAACCAGATAGATTTTACAGGGTGCCAGACACTCATCACCACCTATACAAGGCCCCACTTGCAGACCCCGAAACTATATCCCAGGGGCCTAAGGCAGTAGCCTCGACCACAGCAAAAAACCCTATTCCCTCTGAAAGGGAATCCAGGTCCTTAGAGAGATGGGGGAAAAAAGTCTACACCTCTGCTACTCTCTCAGCTAGAGCTTTAAACTGTCAGTTTCACATGATCCAATACCAAGAGTTTATGCTTGATCAGTTAATTAAAAAGCTGTCCTCTGATTGATGAATCTTTAGATAAGAAATATGTATTAGAAATGGTGAACAACATCCAACAGGTTAGTAACCATTCTTTAAAATGTGGCTATGATGCACTGGAGGCTTCATTTAGATCAGCCATGACTGGCACAGTGATAAGAAGGCATGCATGGTTGAAAGAACAGGTCTTGCCGGATCATGTTAAAACTAAGCTATTGGATGCTCCTATGGATAAGGCCAGTCTATTTGGGGAACCTGCCCAGCAGGTAATGAAGAAAATGGAAGAGAAGGCAAAATCTGTACAAACAGTTAAAGATTTCCTACAGGTTCAGCCCCCAAGGTTTAGCAGGAATTGGCCTGCCAAAAATTGGTCCTTTCCTGACTCCACAAGATCCCAAAGGGGCAGGAACAGACGCTCTAGGGGCAGAAATCAATCCAGAGGAGGTGCCTACAGAGGACGACAGTGGCAAGGCAATAACCGAGGCACAGACGCAACCACTGCCACTGCAACAAGACAATCACAGTGACTTGGCTCTGACTCCGCCTACCAGGGAGCAAATAGCAGCACCATTAGGCGGAAAGTTAGCCTTATTCTCTAAAAAATTGGCACTATATTACAAAAGACAAGTGGATTTTGCAAACCATAGACCAAGGCTACGGTTCCACTTTCACACTTTACCAGTAAAAGAGGAATGCCAAACCTGCTTCAAATCAAAAAATAGAACCCCTGCACCAGACAGCAGAATTAATAAAGATGAGAGCTGTGGAAAGGGTACCAATAACAGAACAGGGCAAAGGATTCTACTCCAGACTCTTCCTAGTACCAAGAAAAGAAAAAAACTGGAGACCTATTCTCGACCTGTCCATCTTAAACACATACATCATTGTCCCAAAATTCAAAATGCCGACCCTACAGCAACTTCTTCCCATGCTGGGCAAGGAGTGTTGGCTGGTAACTCTAGATCTCAAGGAGGCATACCTGCACGTCCCCATTCGACCAAATTGCAGAAGATACCTCGGATTTCTTGCAGGATCAGAGCATTATCAATTCTCAGCATTGCCCTTTGGCTTATCTACTGCGCCCAGAGTATTCACAAAATGCCTGGCATCAGTAATCGCTCACTGCAGAGTACAGGGAATCCAAATTTATCCATACCTGGACGACTGCCTGGTACAAGCGGACAACAAAAGCAAGCTGACAACATATTTACAAAGGGTCATTTACTTGCTACAAGCCCTGGGATACACAGTCAATTTTCAAAAGTCAAGACTGATACCATCCCAGACAAGAACTTTCTTGGGCGCAGAATTGGACACAGTAAAACAGATGGCATTCCTAACTGCAGAAAAACAAAAAGAACTCCCTCTTTACTTCTTGGCATTAACAAAGCAGAACAAACTAACAGCAAGAAAAGTTCTGCAGGCCTTGGGCTTCATGGCATCATGCATAATCTTGGTCCCACATGCCAGACTGCATATGAGAAAGTTACAGTGGTACCTAAAGAATTTATGGTCTCAACACAGGCACAGCTTAGAAACAGAAATACCACTAATCCCATGCTTAAAACAGGAGTTCCTATGGTGGGCTCGGGCATGCCAGTCAAACCCAGGCTTACCCTTCCACAACTTTCGAGCAACCCAAACTATCACAATGGATGCCTCAGACCTAGGATGGGGGGCACACATGCTGGACAAATGCATTACAAGGACTGTGGACTCAGGACCAGCTGCACCTGCACATAACCCAAAAAGAAATGCTGGCAGTAAAACTGGCAATCCTAAAATTCAGACCTTTCCTCAAAGAAGGCCATTTGATGATAAGGACAGACAACACCACAGTCATGTGGTACATCAACAAACAGGGAGGCACTCATTCTTACCCCCTATGCAGAATGACTTTGGACCTTTGGAATCTGGCTCTCAGCTACAACATCCAGTTACAGGCAATATTTGTACCGGAAAAGAGAACACCCTAGCAGACATTTTAAGCAGAACCACCTCGGATGCTCACGAATGGATGCTACACCCGGACATCTTCAAGGCCATCACAAAGAAATGGGGAATGCCACAAATAGATCTGTTCTTCCCCACAAAATCACCAGCTCAAAAATTCTGCACAAGGACATTCCACCCACTTGCATGGAAGGTGGACTCTCTATCCTTCAGCTGGAAAGGCCTGACAGCATATGCATTCCCACCTCTTCCCTTGATGCACAAGGTACTACTGAAAATCAAAGAGGAACGTCCAAGGATAATTCTGATAGCTCGAACTGGCCAAGACAACACTGGTACCCATTGCTGAGGAGCATGTCTCGAGAAAATGTGGTCAATACCCCTGATGCCTCTGATGTTAACTCAGAACAACTACAACATCATACATCCAAACCTAAAAACCTTGCAACTGACTGCCTGGAACATCACATAGCAGTAACTAACCCAGACCTTTCACAAAGGGTTAAAGACATTATCCTTGAAGCCCGCAGACCCTCAACAAGAAGGAACTATGCAGGAAAATGGAAAAGGTTCGTCATTTGGAGTACTGAAAGAGGAAAAGATGTGTCGAACATAGATATTGCTAACATTCTGGAGTACTTGGCAGAGCTTCTACATACAGGCCTGTCCTATCCCTCCATCAAGATACATGCATCAGCTATTTCAGCAGAATACAGCTTTGACCCTCCGGTCTTTTCACATCCTCTACTCAGGCAGTTTCTCAGAGGGATCAAGAATGTAAAACCTCCTAGGAAACCACCATTACCAGCATGGGACTTGAATTTTGTACTAGAAAAGTTGACACTCCCTCCGTTTGAACCAGCAGCAACAGCAGATCTACAACACCTGTCATGGAAAACTGCTTTCCTACTGGCTATTACTTCAGCAAGGAGGGTTTCGGAACTACAGGCCTTAATGGCAGTGCAACCCTTCCTAATCTTCCATCAAGATAGGGTGTCCATGAGAACTAATCCTACATTTATGCCTAAGGTGGTATCCAGAGTGTCTTTAAACCAGGCAATCCACCTACCTACCTTCTTTCCCAATCCACAAAACAGAGGTGAAAGAATAATGCATACCTTGGATGTACACAGACAGTTACGCTACTACCTGGACAGAACCAAAGGTAACAGAAAAACTGACCAGCTCTTTGTAGCCTATGCAACAAGAAGGGAAGGAAAAGCAATTTCCAAACAGACAATCTCCAAATGGATAGGAAATTGCATAAGATTCTGTTACTCCTACCATGGAAAACCTATTCCACAGAACATAAGACCTCATTCTACAAGGGCTACAGCCACTACCACAGCTTTCTTAAGAGGAGTGGCAACCAAGGACATTATTGAGGCGGCTACTTGGACCTCCGTGCATACATTTGCCAAGCATTACAATTTACCTCTATATTCTAGATCCCGAGCAGGGTTTGCCACTGCTGTACTGCAAGGGATCCTGACTACACCATAATTATTATTCCTCCTCCCCTAGTTTGGCTATGGTATTCTACCCATTTGTTATGACTGCAGATGCATCCATGAAGGACATAGTACAGTTTTGTACCTACCATAAATGTAGATGTCTGAACTGGATAGCATCTGCAGTCAGGATTACCCTCCCTCCTTCCCCTCTGCGGTACACCTAGGGTATTTACCCTCCTAATAGCTAGCTGGGGGGGAGTCTCTTATGGTGTATTTGTTTGTATATATGTACATACATGTTTATTTTTTGTGTTTGCCTTCTACTATTTTGGAAACCTTGGCATTTATCCAAAATTTAGCTTTCCAAGAGGACAATTGGCATCTGGGGCAAGAAACACTGAGGAAAATGGCGTCGGCTGATGCCTTTATACCCGAAGACCAGCAGAGATGACGTCGGGTGAAGTGCGACATCAGCCGAAGCCGGACCCAGACTTTGGAATCCGGCCGACCGAAGGGCTGCCTGACGACAGGACAACCCATTTGTTATGACTGCAGATGCTATCCAGTTCGGACATCTACATTTATGGTAGGTACAAAACTGTACTTTACCCTCCCTCCAGCCCCCTGACTTCTCTTTACTTCTACCTGTCCTTTTTGTTTGGCATACCTTGTATCATTGGTATTTACTTTTTGCTGGGGGTGTTCCACACCATGTAATTGCTTCCTATTTAGGGAGCTCCTGACATCTGGAGCAAGAAAAACTGATGTAATGGCGTTGGCTGCATGTTTTATACCCATGACATCCTGATGTCATGGAAGAAGTGACAGCATCCAACGCAGAAGTCCCGAGACTCTGGTATTCAGGCCGACTGAGGGCTTACCTGCAGGCAGATAACCCAAATGTGATGACTGCAACAGTGAAAACACACTAACATCTACATTTATGGCAAGTGTACACAACTGTACTTAGTATCTGAATTACTACACCATTCATATAAACTTGTCAAAAAATGTTTGGTATCTATTAAAACTCTACCCTCTTTGTCCAGTACTGGATGTAACATTTTTTTCAGTGTATATGGACAGAGGTTCTGTCGCCCAACCCCTACCGGAGACGATAAGTCTCATAGGTGGGTCTACTCTAGACTTGTGCACTTTAGGTAGCCCATAAATGATAGGGGGTCATGGAGTAGTCCTCTAAAAAAATACTTATATAGGGTTTTATCCAGGATGCCATTCATTAACAAGTCATATAAATCAGAGAGCACCCTAATAATGTAAGTATACACCTCATAGCTTACACAGTCAGCATAAGTCAAAGTATCACTCAATAAAGCCTCCATGCTTCCCAAATATTTATCTATGTCCATCAGTACCACTTGTAGAATATGTATGTGTGCTGTACCTTTAAGAAGCATTTCCAAGGACAACACGTGCATATAAATAGCAAGCATGTGCTAGCTTCATTGCCATTTTGAGAGTGCAGCCAGAGAGTGAACGTGTATGAGAGAGAGTCAGTTTGTTTATAAGTTAAAGATGTTCTTCGTGTTTCACTGTTGCAGTCATCACATTTGGTTATTCCCTGTCAGGGTAGCCCTCAGTCGCCCGGATACCAGAGGTGTAGTATTTCTGCGTCTGTTGCCATCGCTCCAGTACTGACGTCAGGTCGTCAGTAGTATAAAATAAGGCAGCAGACACCATTACATCCGTCTTTCATGCCAAGGAGCAGCCTGAAGCAGAAGCAGTTCGCACGAATGCTAGTCGGCCACTACCTGAGTTTTTGTTTTCTAAATTTAAGTTGAAGTCTTCTAAAGCTAAGTACCCCATTGGGGATTCTTTTTTTCTTGCTCTAACTGATATCAGAAAAAGTTAACAATCGTCTTGCCTGTGGAAAGCAAATAACCACACCAAGAGTTTCATTCTTACTGCGTCACTTGCTTAGGCCCAGACCACGACGTCACCCGCTGTCGCTTTTGTGCTTTGTTCAACTCCAGAACTGTACATCGTTGGGCCCTTATTGTAACTAGATATTTTTGCTCAGTCCTCGAATTCCGATGTGGCTTCAGTAAGCCATCCGACAGCAGATCTTCTGAAAAAAAAGTAAGGATAAAGACAGAGACAGACCACACAGGTCCCAACCTACCGACGCCACTTCTGTTTAGCTAGTCAGTTGTCCGGTCCTCAGGCGCTTTCACAGCCCCTGATGCCCACTTCTGTGGATTCGCAGGCCGCTACTGAGACTCTTTTGCAGTCCGGTATGCCGCAAGACTCTTCATCGACTAAGGATCCTCCGGATGTGTCTACCTTGCATGGGTCCGGAGCCGCTGAGCAGGCATCAGCTTCCGAGGAAGTACTTCGCACTACTGATTCTCGACACAGACCAACTTCTTTCGGGTCTACCGTTCTTTCGAGTCTACCGTTCTTTCGAAAACTACAGAGTTTTTAAGGCCCAGAGTGCGAACCACACCCAAGAAACCGACCCAGTGTCAGACACATGCTTCCTTGCCGCAGTCTCAAATGCTTAAAATGGCGGAAGACCTTATAATGCTGATCAGGGTAAGCCAAGCTACCCCTTCCAAAAGAAAGAGATTTGTCCCCAGTAGTTTTATCTGAACAGGAGTTCGATGACTCTGAGACATCTGAATATAAAGACATGCAACCCCTCTCTGCTTATGAAGATTCTGATGCAGAGGAATCCATTCCTTCAGCCTCTCCACCCGAGGACTTTTCCTTTGGGTGAAACCCTACATACTTTAAGGGAGCATTTCCAATGAGAATGTCAGGACTACCCTCAGTCTAAAAAGAGACTCAGGGAATTCTTAGATCTTCCACAGCACCAACCTCTGGCCATTCCTTCTGTCCTGGATGTTGTGGATGACGTTTTCATGGAATCTCGTTTGACTCCTGACACCCTCCCTACTTCTACCAGGAAACCTGACAGGTACTGTAGAGTCCCTGACTCTCACAAATGTTTTTTTCAAACGTCTTACTGCTGACCCTGAGGTTATTTTTCAAGGGCCTAAAGTAGTTAAAGCAACTTCTACTAAGAATCCCACCCCCTCAGACAGGGATTCCTGAGCATTAGACAGATGTGGCAAAAAAGTATACACCTCTGCTACTCTTGCTATTAGAGCCTAAATTGTCAGTTCCATATGCTGGGGCTTGTCTTACTGGTCTGCTTGGAATTTATTTTTTGACAGTGTACGAATAAATTGTTTCAACTACGCTGGTGGATTATTGCTTCAGTCGGTGGTTTCTGACTTTTACATTACCAGTTCCATATGCTAAAATTTCAGCAACTTTTACCCGCGTTGGTGGTGCTGCGGTAGCGTTGTCGCCTCACAGTAAGACGCTGTCCGGTTCGATTCTCAGCTAGAGTGTCTTCTGCGTGGAGACATACGTGAATGGGCGTACCTTCGTTGAAGGTTGTGCGTCAGGCCTGGCAAGCCGGTACGTAAAAATCAACTGCCAATCATTAGCGGACCGGAGTTCCGCTGTGGCGACCCCTAACCAGGAAAAGCTGAAAGACACAAACCATGGAACTCCTCAAACAAAAATATCTTTTCCTGCTTGTGCAGAAAATAGAGTTAACAAGAGTTAATGCATTCTGCAAGTCAAGTAACTAAGCACACCTTACAATGTGGTTTTGACACCCTAGAAGCATCTTACAGGGCAGTAGTCACTGGTTCTGTCCTTAGAAGGCATGCTTGGCTTAAGGAGCAGCCCTTGCCAGACCATGTCAAATCCAAATTATTGGATGCACCCTTGCACAAAGACAAACTTATTTGGCACCAAAGCAGAGGGGTTCTTAAAAAAGATGGAAGAAAAAGCTAAATATATGCAGCCAGTTAAGGACTTACTGCAGGTCCAGCCACCCAGGTTCAGTAGGCATTGCCCCTCCAAGCACTGGTCCTTTCCTGTCCCCTCCAGGTTAGCTCAGCCCAGACCCCGGGGAAGCAGGCCCCCCCAGACAGCAGCCCCAGGGAATGCAGAGATCTAAGTAATGGAGTTCCTCCTCTTCAAAACCAGGGAGTGCTAAGCCACCCCCTCATGGTAAGAACTCTGACTCTCCACTTCCACCCCCTCCCTCTGCCCACCTGCAGTTGCCCCTAGGAGGAAAACTCTCCTTCCATGCAAGCACCTGGGCCACCATTACCAACGACCACTAGGTCCTCAACATAGTGTCCCAGGCATTCGAGTTTTTATTTCCACACACTACCAACCCCCAAAGGGTTTCCAGATCTTCCCCCAAACCAGTGGGCAGAGGCCAAAAAGAAAGTCCTTTCCCTGTACTCTGAGGGCAGTAGAGCACGTTCCTGCAGAACAGGCCAAGGTTTCTACTCCAGACTCTTCCTGGTACCCAGAAAAGAGGGCACCTGGTGCCCCATCCTCAATCTGTCCATTCTAAACACCTTTCTGGTGATAAAATTCAAAATGCTCACCCTCCTGCAGCTACTACCTATGTTGTCTAAGGGTGCTTGGTTAGCCAACCTAGACCTAAAATAGGCCTACCTACACATCCCAATCAGGGAATCATGCAGAAAATATCTACATTTCAGGGCAAGATCACTGCACTTTCAGTTCTCTGCACTTCCCTTTGGCTTAACACCTGCTCCCACAGTTTTCACAAAATGTCTGGCTCCTGACATTGCTTTTTGCAGGCAAAGAAATATTCAAATTTACCCATACTTAGACTGCCTAATTCAGGCAGACAGGAAAAGCTGCTCAAGCGCCTGGCATTTGTAAAGGACCTACTGACCTCCCTAGGGTATACTATCAACGAAAAGAAATCCAAACTAGTACCCACCCAAAAAATTATATTCCTGGGAGCAAGCCTGGACACAGCATCCCAAATAGCATTCCTTACACCAGAAAAGAAAACCTACCTTACAGCCTATTTCTCTCAGCTAACCACTAGACCCCAGTTATCTGCAAGGAAAATCCTGCAAGCTGTAGGGTTCACGGCCTCCTGCATTCTACTCATTCCATATGCCAGACTGCATATGAGAACTACAGTGGTATGTAAAAAGCCTTTGGTGTCAACACTCTCAAGACCTGGAAACTCTTAAACCAATGATACCTTGTTTAAGGAAAGATTTTCTTTGGTGGGCAGCAGCATGCTACCACAACAAGGGACTACCCTTCTCATAACCCCACGTCGCCCAGACCATCACCACAGCCGGATCAGACGCTGCCTGGGGTGCACACCTGGACGGCAGGTGCATACATGGGCCAATGGAGCCCACATCAAATACATCTGCACATCAGCCAAACAGAGATGTTAGCTGTCGAGCATGCACTGACAGCTTTCAGACCCCTCCTCTCCCCAGGGGCTCTACTGATCAAAACAGACAACACCGCTGTGATGTGGTATATAAACAAGCAGGGAGGGACTGGCTTGTACGCTGTGCAGGCTCGCCATGACTCTTTAGCACACTGCCTCAGGCATGCAGCTACACCTGTTACCACAATTCCTGCCAGGTTCTCTCAACTTTCTGGCAGACAACTCCTGCCAGGCTCTCTCAACTTTCTGGCAGACAACTTAAGCAGAAATCTTCTGGACCCGCACGAATGGCAGCTAAACCAAAGAACCTTCACCCTTGTAACTCAGATATGGGGCACCCCGAAGGTCGCCTCTTTGCTTCCCACTGCAACCATCAGCTCAGCAGGTTCTGCACCAGGGAGTCTCACTGCAAGGCCTTTAAAGTGGATGCTATATCCTTCTACTGGGTCAACCTCTCGGTCATTGCATTTCCCCCACTACCGCTCATTACAAGGGTACTGCTCAAAATAAAGGAGGAAAAAAACAAGGACAATCCTGATTGCCCCACACTGGCCACGCCAACAGTGTTACCCACTGCTGCGCAGCTGGTCACCTCTGGCACCATGGCATCTCCCTCAGATCCCAACACTCCTGACCCAGAGGGAAGGAGAATTCATGCATTCCCAATTGCAGAGCCTCAATCTGGCAGCCTGGCTTATTCCCTGACCACTGCACAAGCTGCCAATCTCAGCAAACAGGTTCTAGATGTTATACGTGAGGCCAGACGCCTTAGCACTATAGAAAGTCTTATGCTGACAAATGGAGAAGGCTTTGCACCTGGATTCAGGCTAAGGGAGCCGGGATGGCACAGCCCTCCCTACCTCTCATCCTGGATTACCTTGCTGACCTTCTACACAGGGGTGTCTCCTTTTCAGCTATTAAAATTTATGCCTCATCTTTGTCTGCTCATTTCAACACAGAGCCACCTCTTTTCTCAAAAAAAATTAAAAATTTCCTGGGGAAAAGCCAAAAAAGCCTTTGGAAAAAACCACAGCATCCCAAAAAGGGTTTTTGGCCATTCCTTTACACCAGGAAAAAGGGCCCAAAAACCTACCCCTGACCAGCCCTAATTTCCTCCCCCGGGGCAAAAAAAAAAAAAAAAAAAAAAAAACAAAAAAAAAAAAAAAAAAAAAAAAAAAAAAAAAAAAAAAAAAAAAGAAAAAACAAAAAAAAAAAAAAAAAAAAAAAAAAAAAAAAAAAAAAAAAAAAAAAAAAAAAAAAAAAAAAAAAAATAAAAAAAAAAAAAAAAAAAAAAACCCCCCCCCCCCCCCCCCCCCCCCCCCCCCCCCCCCCCCCCCCCCCCCCCCCCCCCCCCCCCCCCCCCCCCCCCCCCCCCCCCCCCCCCCCCCCCCCCCCCCCCCCCCCCCCCCCCCCCCCCCCCCCCCCCCCCCCCCCCCCCCCCCCCCCCCCCCCCCCCCCCCCCCCCCCCCCCCCCCCCCCCCCCCCCCCCCAAGAAAGACTGCAAGGAAACCCTTTTCCCAAGCGGGGAAAACCCATTCCAAAAAAACCTTTTCCAAAATATCCCAACTGCATTTTTGGGAAACAACAGGGGCCCCCCAAAAAGGGGTCAACACTTAAAAACCGGAAAAACCCTTTTTCCAAAACCTTTTAAAAAAGTTTTTGGGGGCCCCAGGGGGGCTCCACCAAAAAGGGACACCTTTCAAAACCCCCAAAGCCCCCGCCCTTTTTCCCAAACCCGGGGCACCCTTTGCCACCACGGGCAGGGCATCCGGGGCCAAAGGGCCCCATCTTCTTCTGCCTCCCCCCTTTCTTCAGCTTTGGGGAATTTAAACCCCCCTTTGGGGGCTCAACGTAAAACAAAAAACAAACCCCAGTTGGGGTAATTAAAAAAGGGAGGGGGATTCCCACTTTGCGGGTCCGGGTTTCCCCCACCCCCTTGCCTCCCTTTACAAAATTTTTGGGATTTCTTCAACTTTGGGCCCTTCCACCTAACCTGGCCCCTTTTTTTGGGGCCCACAGGGAAAACAAAAACCCTTATTAATGGGGGCCCCTTATTTTTCCCCCCACAAACCTAGCCGGGTTCCTGAAGGGACCAGCAACCGGAAAATACTAACCTTTTTGGGTAATTCGGCCGTTTTTACTACCCCTTTAAAAGGGAAAACCCAAAATAAAAGGAAAAACAAAAAACCCTTTTTAAAGGGGTCCCCAAAACTGTATTTTTATTCCCCCTCATTCCTAGCCCAAAATTAAAAAGGGAACAGCCCCCAAATTGAATAATTTGGCCCGGGTTACCCCTGACCAGGAAAGGGGTCCAGAAACGGGTTCAAAGATTTTAACTTGGGGCCAACCCTCCTGGGTCATTGAAAATGGAAAAGGTTCTCCCCCTTTTGGAAAGGGGGCCTTAAACCCCCTCCCCCCCAGGAATTTTGGGATAAAATTTTTTCCCATTAAAATTAATTAACCCTTTGTTTTTAAAAAAAAACCCCCTTTTTTCAACCCCCTTCAAAAATTTTCCAAGGGGGGAAAATTTGGGAAGAAACCCCTGTTAAAAATTAAACTTTGTTTAAAAGCTAAACCCGGTTTGGGCCCAGAAAATTTTTAAAAGCAGAGTTTTGGTTTTCTTGAAAAGGCCTTTGCTTCCTTCCTTCAGCCAAAAGTAAGTAAAATTTTGAGTTTCTTTTTCCTGGGAAAAAAGGGCCCTAGGATTAAATTTTTCAGAAAAGTTGTCCAGGGGGCTTCAAAAATATTCTTTTTGACCTTTTTCCCCAACCCCCACAAAAAAAGGGGGGCCACTTTGTCCAACAGTTATTTAAAAGGGATTTCTTTAAAAAATTGGGATAAATTTTAGTCAGTTTGCTGCGGCGAGGGGTTTATAAAAACAAAATTTTTTAAAGTTTTCTGTAAAAAATTTTAAAACCCCCCTACAGCTAATTTTAAGAGAATTTGCGTTTTTTAACCCCAAAATTTTAAATTTTAACTTGGCTTTTTTAAAGTTTAAGTTTTTCTTAGGGGGGTTTTTTCCCAAATTTGGGGATCCTGCCAAAGCCCCCTAGTTTTTTGCTGCCCCCATTTCCACCTTTGGGGAATAACCCCAAAGTAATATTAAAACAGTAAAACCCGGTCCCCCTTGGGACCTTTAAACCATAAATGTGGTTGGGGGCATTTTGATTTTTCCTCTTCCATGTTGCTTTTCCCCCCTTAAAGGTTTTTTTGGTATTTTTTTCCTACTGGGGGTGTTTTCCCACCAAAACCTTCCCCCGGGCCCCTTGACGGGGAAAAAAATGGGGAAGGGTTTTTGGCCTTAAAACACTGAGATTTTACCCTTAAGCGGCCCAAGTCAAAGGGGTTTTCCGAGGGGGAAAGGAGAAACCCAAAAGGAGACTGAACGTAAATCCCCTTTACTTTAAAGGGGAAAATTGTATTTTTTATTTTTGTGTTTTATTTAAATTTGAACAAACCCGGGGGGAAATTTTGGGGCCTTTTACTACCAGGAAATGGGGTGCCCCAAACGGGGCCCACAGACGGGTTTTTTAGCCTACCAAAGGGGAAAACCCTTTTGAGCCTACTATGCCCCAAGGGGGAAAAATTTTGGAATAA